>NW_017803169.1:37224-49842 GCF_001625305.1 Branchiostoma belcheri
AATTAAGGCGATACGGTAGAAACACTCCAGAGAACAAACTTTAAGATTGGCAAGCATCTGCCGGTAATTAATTTTAATATTAAAGCAAGAAACTTAGCCTTGCATAATTTGATCATACCGAAAAGAGATTGTTAGACGCATTTGTAAATCCAAAGAGGAGGGGGGCAGTCAGTTTGACTACTAAATATTGTTAAACAGCGCGTCAAAGCACAATTAGATTGATCACCTGGAAACCACATATAACTATGTTAGGTAAAAAAATTTCAAAAACTATCGGTATTATTGGAAAAATTAAACATCTTCTTACTCAAAAAACCATTATTACCATATACAATAGCTTAATATACCCATATCTAACCTACGGGAATATAGTCTGGGGATGCGCCTACAAAACCACACTACAGCCCCTAGTATTACTCCAAAAAAGATTTGTTCGTTCAGCCACCGGCGCCAGTTTTCCACGCACATTCTGCACCTTTGTTTACAAAACTTAATATTTTGAATATTTTTGACATAAACAAACTTCATCTGATGTTATTTACGTTTAAATTCCTTACTTGTTCTCTTCCAGACACATTTAATGGTCTTCTAAATCTTAATTCCCATTTTCATACTTACCAAACTCGACAAAGTGCCCATTTCCATATCCCCCTAGTTAGAACGTCCTTAGCCCAAATGAGTGTAAAATATAAATGTATAACTACTTGGAATAATCTCCCGCTCCACCTAAAATGTTCAACATCAATAATTAGCTTTAAACGAAATCTTAAAAATCACCTACTTTTCTTTTCCACCGACATTTGATTTCTTATTACTTTGATTTCACCTGTATAAGTCTGAATCTCCGTTTCTCTTTAAAATTCATTTATTTTCTTGAGTTATTGCTTCAATTCTGCCAATGTCTGTATTGCAGTTAAAGTTCTGTTAACGTTAAAGTTATAGTTTTTAACATATCATTTCTAATTAGCGTTATTTATCAATCACTTTTGTTATTCATGTTACTATTTGTTTTGTTACTATTATCATTTTGATCATATTGATCAAATTTATTAATTACCTATTGTTATTTATTATTATCATGTGATTTGTTAGCATTATTTCAGTTGTTAATTAATTTTGTCGGGGAAGATCCCAGACAAGCCACTATGGCTTCATATCTTTCCCCAGCATTTTATTTTATTGTCAGTAACATTTTCAATTTATTGTTATTAAATTATATGCGAACCAATAAACAAACAAACAAACAAACAAACACAGACCATGAATACCCGATATACGAACCTGCGGGTCCATAACCGACTCTACCATAACATGACAGGGTGGTGTTTTCTTCTAACCTACTTCTAACTCTAAAGACCTTTCTGATAAACTTGTTTATGTAGAGTAGTAAATTAATCTAGTTATGATAAAACTAAATACAATTCCAGAGCCGTGATCTATCTATCTATCTATCTATCTATCTATCTATCTATCTATCTATCTATCTATCTATCTATCTATCTATCTATCTATCTATATAGATAGATAGATAGATAGATAGATATAGATAGATATAGATAGATATAGATAGATAGATAGATAGATAGATAGATAGATAGATAGATAGATAGATATAGTATATATATATATATATATATATATATATATATAGAGAGAGAGAGAGATAGATATAGATATAGATAGATAGATAGATAGATAGATAGATAGATAGATAGATAGATAGATAGATAGATAGATAGATAGATAGATATATGTATGTATATATGTATCTATATGTATCTATATGTTATAATCAACAGCGACGTGTCTGATCTCTGTCCTACAGACAAGATGGACAACAACGGCTGGTTGGTTCTGCTGCTGGTCCTCCTGGCGGAAACCGGTACAACTGCAGCCTGGCAGAGTCGAACCGACCGCTATAGAGGCTACCCACCACAAGGATACCCTTACCCACCACAAGGATACCCTGTATTTATTATTTTATCTTATTTTCTATTTATCTATTAGCATATACATAAAAGTGAAAAGAATATAATACTATGGACTAAAGCGTGCAAGGGGGGGGGGGAAGAAAAGCAGTAAGGCTTGTTTGAATTCCTCCCCATCATTATTTTACAATTTTTACAGTTTTATCAAAGAAATACAATAAAATGTTACAATTTCATCAACGACATATAATATAGAAACAATAAAGAAGCAATATTAAGATAATAAACAAATACAATTAAAAATGAATCAATTGCCTTAATAAAATCAAGTTTAGCATCAGTAATGAAAAAAATGCGGTGAACCAAACAAAATCAATAGGTTTGGCTACAAGCAAATGGAAAAATAAGAAATAAATCAATCAATCAATCAGTACAGTACATGAAATAAAATAATGAGAATACGTAATAAGAACGTGATTTGAATGTTGAGTGAACCAGACCTAGGAAAGTGTTGAGTTTTTTTTCATGAAATCAGCATAGCTTTAAGGTCTTATTCAAATTATTCCAGACTGTAGGTGCCCTGTATAGTTGAGTAGTTTTTGCAGTAATAGGCCTAATTTATATAGCTTTGTCTTGTGTTGTAGGTATAGAAGTTCAATATGAAAATGTCATAATAAGTTTCAGGAAGACAGGGACATTTATTTAATATTTTGTCGCCAGTATCCACCGTACGGTCGGGCCACAGCCAGATGCAGCAGCAGCTGTTCGTCAGAGTGTTCTTGTCGGCGGGGGTGTGACTGCAGCAACAAAAGCCTCACCAGTGTTCCTCAGGACCTGCCGACAAGCCTGATCACGTCCCTAAGCCTGCAAAACAACGCCTTCACAACCTTAAACCAGTCCGACTTCTCCAGGTACAGCAACCTGACAACATTACGGCTGCAACACAACCAGATCTCCACAATCAACAGCGGAGCGTTTTACACCTTCACCAGGTTAACTTACCTGTACCTTCACAATAACCAGTTAACCATTCTCCGATCTGACATGTTTCTGGGACTTGATAACCTGCGTACCCTTCGTCTGGATCACAACAACATCCACAGTATCGAGGCAGGAACCTTCAATCTTCCCGGGCTTCGAACCCTGAACCTTTACAATAACCAGTTAACCCGTCTCCGACCGGACATGTTTGTGGGAATGGATAACCTGGGTAGCCTTGATCTACGTAACAACAGCGTCCACAGTATCGAGGCAGGAACCTTCAATCTTCCCGGGCTCAATCGAACCCTGAACCTTAACAATAACCAGTTAACGAGTCTCCGACCGGACATGTTTGTGGGACTGGATAACCTGGAGGGGCTTTATCTGTCTCACAACAGCATCCACAGTATCGAGGCAGGAACCTTCAATCTTCCTGGGCTTCGAACCCTGAACCTTTACAATAACCAGTTAACGAGTCTCCGACCGGACATGTTTGTGGGACTGGATAACCTGGGTGAGCTTGATCTACATAACAACAGCATCCACAGTATCGAGGCGGGGACCTTCAGTAACTCCCGGAGCCTGTACCGACTGGAACTTCAGAACAACAACATCGTCGCCATCGGATCTAACATATTGTCCCATTCACCAGCGTACCGATACATTTCCCTATCAAACAACGACATCAACGCTTTCCCAGTGGAGGCCTTTTCCAACCTAATTACTAAAGGTTACCTGAAGCTGGACAACAACCTGATGGAGACCCTGACGCCCGCGGCGTATGACATCCTGGCCTCTAATGACGACGGAACTGTGCGCATTAACATTGACGACAACCCCTGGCAGTGTGACTGCAGGATGTTACCATTCAAGCGGAGGCTGACAGGGTTTCTAGCATTTGAGAAGACGATCCGGTGTGAGGGACCTGATCACCTGGAGGGGAAAAGCTTGCTGGTGGCTGTAGAGCCGGAGGATCTGATCTGTGAGGAGGAGACCAGTACCGGTACTACCGGCGCCACCCCTCCGGCCGGCGGGTCAGCCACTGGCAGCAGCGGGCCTTCGCCTGGATTCTCCCTCTCAGTCTTCCTCAGCGGTTTCCTTGGCGTGCTGGTCGGAGCGCTTCTCGCCTCGGCCGTGTTCCTGGCGATCTGGTGCAGGAAACAAGAGACGCAGAACCAGTCCTACTCCTGCCCCTCCCCCTCCCTCCACCCCGGCACACACGTCACAACCAAGAACCGCTAGAAGGCACGCCCTGACGTCACAGGAACAGACACGGCAGTCTGATGACCTAGAGCGTGCCCTTGACCCGGTTCTGTACGACATTGACCTTGGTTACAGGCTGTGACCTTGGTTACATTCAATATGAACAAATTACAGTCAAGTTCTAGAGACAACTTGTACTTAAAGTTTTATAGAGTTCAAATATCTTTAGATGATCAACTAGAAATTAGAAGCAACTGTAACGCGACAAAACGTAATTACCATTCCTGCCCTTTGGTAGAAAGTTCAAACTTTGGTTGCCTGTTGGTAAATGATGTTTCAGTTACTAAACAATAGGGTTGACTCTTCACTATATATACATGTGTCTTCACAAATATGACAATTGAAATTTGATGACTTAATGTTCAGTTATTAACTACTAAAAGTTTTTCATGGCTGTGATGATGCTGTTATACTATGACGACGTTTGTTCACTTGTGTCGCCATATATAATAATGTGTTTAAAGTCATGAACCGGGGGGGTATAAACTTAGTCATGTTTGGGATCACATTCCTAACAACTGACATTGGTTTTCTTATTGTTTGTAACTATTATGATTCCTAATAACACATATGTAACAAGACTTTTAATAATTTCCATTTGGGACTGTGATAGCTCAGTATTGTCAGTTAACAAATCTTATAAATAGAAACACTTTACATTTGGAACCGCATATTTCCCTATGATGTAACAATGCCTAGTATGTATGTCACAATTACACTACGTTCCGGAATGTATTGTAAACAGAACAAAACTAGCTTAAGTGCACTGTGAACTATTTAACACCTTTAGTACACTTTGCACCAAGTAACATCTAGTGTTAGTGCACAGTTAACCAGTCAGAATTGCCCTGATGAAGATGACAGACGGTCATCGAAACGTCGGCTAGTGATAAAATGCTATTCAGTTGTTTACGAACCTGATGAAATTAATAATGTGTTTAGTTTCCTATAACCGCGCTGTGTGGTAGATTTTGTTTTAATTGTTTCACGAAAGTAGCTGCAGAAACTGACAGTGCTAGAAATAAGCTGGGATTGTGTGCCTTGTTTTTTTTGCTTGATGTTTGCAAATAAATCTGTCGGTGATTGACTTGAATTGAAGTGGGTTTCTTCATTTCATGTATGTTTTCTGTAGAACCACTGAAAAACATGCATTTTATACTTAGGCCACACCGCCTTAATTTTATGGATGACATCCGCGCGCGCATTGATTTTCGTCTGTCCTAAAAAAAAAAAGATCACGTCTCAAGGCCGCCTTGAAGACTCCAGAAGGGTCGATCTGAGACGCGCGGGATGTGAAGACGCAGCAGCTTCCTTCTCAAGAACCTCCTTAAGTCTGTGCGAGTGCGTCAAGACTGTCTCAGACTGCAGGGCGTGACGTCAGAAGGAAATCAACCGCCAGGACGGGTTTTGTGTAGTATCCACCAGACAGCCTTTGCAGCAAACTGTACCCTCTCTGGTCGGCCAACTCCTCTGGCCAACGATATTTCCTTATTCGGCCGATTTCTACTATTTATTTAGCCTGCAAAGGAGTCTGGTGCAGACTAGGTTTTGTGTTCGATTGGAGACGGCCGGCTAGCCTCAACCTGGCATTTCCGAGGCTAGAGATAGTCTCCAACAGACTTTTCAGAAGGCTAGCCTGCACCAGGATTTTCTAATGCCTCCAGGCATTTCAGAAAGGGGTACCTACTAGAATTTGGCACAAATATGGTTATGTAGCGCTACAAGGCTTCAGATAGCGGCTAGAAAGAGTACAAATTGGCCAAATAGAATTTAGCCTGGGATCAAACCCTACGAGCTATAGGGATTGGTTCTAGGCTACCAAATTTTTTTTTTTTTTTTTTTTTTTTTTATTCAGAAACTCAATGAGAATTACAAATGAAAAGACATGGACTAAGTGACTGCGAACTCAAGTTAGGTACAACTTATATTCTCGCAGCCACTTTTACAATGAAAGAAAAATATTTTACAAGACAATTAAAAATACATGAGATCACGCGTGAGTAACAATCCTCCCATCCCAGAAGACACATACAGTTAGAATCTTTTTGTTTCTAATATATAATCTTGTGCGGCTAACATTATTTTGCAGTTGATGTCATAGGAACAAAGGAAACTACCGCGAAGAACTAAATATTGTATGGAATTATCAGAAAGGGTGTTTAAATCAACAATATTACCAAGTATGCTTGAAAGCTTGCCAAAAAGGACTAAGCGCTGGTAGGTGTATATAGGGCAGTGCAATAAATAATGAGCAATCGTTTCATATGGACACCCGCAGCTACAGGATGGACTTGTAACAAGACCTCGGGTATAAAGATTGTGATTCAAGCTGCAGGTGCCCAGACGAAGTCGGGTAATGAGAATACAGGAATAACGAGAACCTAAGCTAAAATAGTTTAACTTTACAGGACGTACCGATTTGAAAAGATTTGAACGAAATGCCAGATGCCAAATGCCAAATTGACAGATAATATGCCGGGGAGTTGGTTCGCTACAGTACAGTTTGCAACTGGTTGGTTGTTAAGCTTCCGCCACAACCCGCCGTACGTGCTTCTGCGTGCTGTCTACGTGCAAAATCGTGGGCAAACGCAGGGTATCCGTGCGTGGTGAGTACCGCCTCCGTACAGAATCCTACGGATTTGGGAGCACGCAGACACGCCGTAGAACTTTAAGTGCATGTAAAACTTTTTCTGCGTGCGGTCTACGGATTCACCACCCGTGCGTGAGAGTACGAGCGACACGCGTGCCCCGTACGTACCGTACGAAAGACGCACGTGTGAGTACGGCCTCCTTACGGTAAAGTTGCAATCGCACAGAGATCGTACGTTGTAAGCACGTACAACTCACTTACCACTTGCGCAACGTACGATGCACGCAACCGCTGACGGCCAGGCGTGGCGTGCAGACAATTACACACAAGACACACAATTACACCTTGCGAAACCGGGCGAGTGACGTGCGTCGACGCCACTCCTTCCAACTGTTTTCAGAAAAAACGTAGCAGACGTAGCCTCCCAAAAAACGTACGGACAAAAAGCACGTACGGCGGGTTGTGACCGTAGCTTTAGTGACTATCGGATCGGACTTAAATACAGGCTAAAGAAATACCGGAGAACAGCCATTTTAGACAAGTGTTCGCCAGACTCGTTTGCAGGCTGAATAAATAGTAGAAATCGGCCTAAAAAGAATATAGCTAGGCAGGAGAGTTACCTGTACTTAATTGATTTTTGCTGGGTCTAGTTTTTTTGAAACAGCATTACGTGCCATAATGGGTGACTTAGTTGTGACAGTAGACGAAAGTAGTATATGTAACGCTACACAACCTCACACACCTGTACAATATAAACATCAATTGACCACAAACTGTCCCGGTATTCATTGCGGTATGCAAACTGTGACGTAATAAGGCCACACCTAGTAAATTTTATGGATGACGTCCGCGCGCGCATTGATTTTGGCCTGTTCCTAGAAAAAAAAAACACAAGAAATTCTGCTTCCAGTAACTATGACCAAAGAGTGACGACAGTGCCGCAATTTTATGCTTTGTTTCTGCGGGCCTGCAACAATGTGATGAAAGAAACAGGACAGCTGTTCCACCAGATTTATTGCTGTTTTGATGATGAATAAAAGACTTCTTGCTTGTTACACTGTGTCACCTCATTCAATTTGTGTCCTAACATTTGTCGTCTCTTAGTATATTTCTAATCTAGGCATCTTGTTTTTTAGGGCCCTTCTTGTTTTTTTTTCGCCCTCTCGCATTAGATTTAGGGTCTCTAAAGGACGTCATCCATAAAATTTACTTGGTGTGACCTAATGTAATAGGTCCATTACTTACTTACTTACTTACTTATCCTCTTCGTCCCTTGTGAGACATAAGGCCATGACTTTCTTCCTCCATCTGGGTCTGTCCTGCGCCATGTTGTTAACACTTTTCCAGGACAGTCCCATGGCCGCCAGGTCGTCCGACACCGTTCTCCTCCATGTGGTCTTTGGTCTGCCTCTTTTCCTCTTTCCTTCTGGCCTCCAGTTAAGGGCGACTTTGGGGATCCTGTTGTCAGGCATCTTCAGTACATGCCCTAACCACTTGAGTCTTCTGCCTGTGATCTCCGTGGTGAGTTTACTACAGCCAGTTCTGTTGTAAAGTTCGGCATTGGAGATCTTGCGAAATAGGTCCATTGCCGCAGATTTAATGTACCATAATAGTAGGGATGAGAACACATGACGTAATCGTCAGGATATGGCAGGCCGTAGCGAGTGACGAGGCTTAAAACAGACAAAGCTTAAAACTGACACGAGGGACAAAAATATAGCCAATCTATTAGCGCATTTTGTGTTGTGTTTTCAAGCCTTTCCTATTCAGCCAAATATGGCTGCTTACAGGCTTTGGTGTGTACTTGTACACATAAACCAGTCTCTCTCTCTCTTTCTCAAATAACGTCATAGATTCGGAGATAAATTTGGAAATATTTGCAGCAAGCCCTAAAATATATGTGATATTTTTAGAGCTAGTATTAATATTAAAATATCAACTACTGCAAACACGTTTTGGTGAAGCTCAAAACAGACACGAAAGACGAAAATAACGTCATGGATCAGAAGATAAGTTTGATTTTGCTTTGGAGCAAATACAGCGATGGGTTCACCACATTTTACGACATGGCAGGGAAAGAATGAGAAACACAAGGGAAAACAAGGATTTACATTGATATAACTATAATATGAAGTAACATACAACTAAAACAACAGTTGGATAGCTATTCCCTACTTTATTGGTTAGGATTTTTAATTGCATAATGCAAACTGTTGATTTTCAAAAAAAAAAAAACGTTCATGCCCCGCATTCCAATGCTGGAGCAGAAAAGCTTGAAATACCTACCAAAACACTTGAATAAAGATATACTGTCAGTATGGAAATGCTCTGTGCAGGTGTTAATCAAGTTAAATCCCAACAGCCAATCAGCAAGAAATGCTCTGTGCAGGTGGAAATGCTCTGTGCAGGTGTTAATCAAGTTAAATCCCAACAGCCAATCAGCAAGAAGTATAGAGGAAAGCTGCATGCCTATTGGTTGATGCCCTGCATTCCATTGTGATGACTCATGCCCAGCCGTGGTAAACACGGCACACTAACACAGTAATGCATTTGCTATAACACAGCCAACAAGAGTTCCACGATCTCATACCTTCGCCAAATGATGTTAACCCTTGCGGGTGACGAATTATACAATTTTAATCATTGGTTTTGTAAATAAGAGCCTCATTTGCATGGATTATATCAGTTGATCATATTCTCCATCCAATGACAGCCTTATCATAACAAAAAGGCTATTATAGCACTTCCTCATAAATTATGCAAATGATGTCATGATTTGAATAAATTATGTTTATTGATGTTCACCTTCACTTAACTTCCAAATGTGGCAAGTATGAAATTCGGGGTGCAGCAGTTACAACTATGGAATTATAAGAATTTTCCATTAATTATGCAAATTAGGTCCTCATTTACATAATCTATATCCTCAGATGCTTTTCTCGTTCTCAAGTAGATGTCACAAGTGTTTCATAGTTCTATTATCGAACCAAGCAGATTTATAGAATTTCCTCATTAATTATGCAAATTAGTTCCTGATTTGCATAATTGCCATCTGATTATGTCAAGCATCACTTCAACTACCTACATACCAAAAATCACGACAATACGTCAACCGGTTCTTGAGTTATCATCCTTCAAATTTTTTTCAACAAATGCTCCTGCAGTTCTAGAACAACGCGCTAGGGGACCCAAACTCATGTCACTTCTTCCCTACCCCAAGAGCTATCTACCAACCAAAATTCGTGACCCTAGCATGTCCAGAACATGAGATATCAAAACCGGAAGTTCAGCTGCAGTACCTAGGAAAGCCGCCAGGGGGGCCAAAATCTAATCATTTCTACGTCTCATGAAGACCTACCCACCTACCAAGTTTCATTCCAATCCATCCACTGCTTCTCGAGTTATCTTGCTAAACCACAAACATACACACACACACACAAACGCTACTGAAAACATAACCTTCTTGGCGAAGGTAAAAAACTAAAATAAAAGCATTCTAAAAGCCTGTATCACAAAAATTTAAAAAACGCCTAGGGGTATTTGCCCACTGTACCTCCATACCAAATTTCAGGACCTTAGGCCCTAAAATGAAGAAGCTGAATCCGTTTAAACTAGAAAGGCCAACATTCGCTTCGGAGCAAATGTAGGAATTTCACTCCATACCCTTCCCCAAACAAAAATGAGAGATTCTAAATAAATCATACTGCAATTATACAAGGACAAGCTGTTTGAATCTCGACAGGTATTTACAAAACTGGCACTTGGCAATTATCTCCTTTTTTTTTTACAAAGATACAACGACACGCACTTTAAATCTCGACAGCTTTACTTACACTTTTGATGAGATTGTAACTACTACTAACGGAAGCAAAATTTTCACGGCCTGAGAAAAATGGACATGTTCACGGAACTATATATTCACGGTGGTGACAGTTGCAGGAAAAGAAAGCCCAGGAATTATTTCCTAACTGTAATGATAAGTTCACAATACAGAGGTGACAGTGAAAACCGTGAACATTGACCCCCCGCTTGCGTTGCGGTACAGTGAAAAAAAATCGGGAATTACAGCAATCAATTTACTGAGTATGTTTGCTTAGTTTCCAGATGTTTTGTACTTGTAGTTTTTAAATGAACGAAAACCGATGCGCGCACAGATGTTACTTTTGTGACAACATCAAAGTGATTTTGGTTTGTATGTTGAAAAAATACAAAAGACTAACATTCGAAGTTATTGAAATTCTTGAGTAAGAACAATCAGTTTTGGAATGTTAAAAGCAAAGCAATGGATATTAAAACGAAAATGTTAAAATTAAATGTTGAAATTGTTAAAATGTAAAATGGTTAAAATGGTTAAAATGGTTAAAATTGTTGAAATTGTTAAAAATGTTAAAATTGTTAAAAATTGTAAAAAGGGTAATTAAAAATATCCAGTGTACCGGGGTTCGAACTCGTAATGTCTGGACTTGCAGCCCTGCGCGTTACCAACCGAGCTATCAGGACACGTTTCCATTACTCTCTGCATTGTATGTCATATAAAGTGAACAACGTGGCGGTAACGATCGCTTCAAGTACTAGTAAGGGACTTTCTAGGAGATTTCCTTCTTTATCAGGTTCACTTTTGAACCACCGGTACCTTGATGTAACGTAACTATCAATCCGGCTAGCAGAAGCCGCCGCTCCCTGTCCAATCTTTGAAAACTGTCGGGGCGTGCGCCGACGATACACATTACGTACCGTTGTTTACAGTACTCGCGGGGCGCAGGTCATTGACCTCCCGCTTGCGTTGTTCCAACAGAGAAGAGCAAAATATCTGCCAGTTTTTGCGTCAGATTTTCAGTGTTTGTTAAAATCATATACAGGCATCCATGCAGCTATAATTCTTCCAACTAGTTCGTAGTGAGGTGAAATGTTTATAGGAATCACACGAATCGGTATCCAATATCAGAGTATCATGGCCCACGGCCGAGACCGCGTGGACCAGCCGCGCTGGTAATCCCCCTATTGTACGTGAAAATGGTAGTAAATAAATTAATTAGCCAACAGCCAATCAACAGCCACATCTGCAAACATGACCACACCTGCTTGTATGCCCATATTTGGGCCTTCCCCCGAATTCCTTTCTTATTACGTCACGCGCGTACGCCCCCACAGTACTTTCCTATGGGGACCACTAAAAAGCAAATAAAACGATTGTAAAAGCTTGTATCAAAAAAATTTTAAAAACGCCTAAGGGTATTTACCCACTCTACCTCTATACGAAATTACAGGTAATTTCGCCCAAAAATGAAGGAGTTGAATCAATTTAAAGAAGTGGCAGGAGGAGGAGAAGAAACATCAGAAAAAGCAATATGGGTTCACCACCACTTCGTGGTGTGGTGAACCCATAAAAATTGGAAAATATGTGCAGGAAGCTCTAAGGAAATGACGAAATGACTTCCTTGGCAAAACAAGACTCAGTAATTATTTGAAGGGCCAGACAATTTCAATCTCTAGTGTGTTTGATGTGCAACGTGACTAAACATCGTTTCTTTTGTGTATTTTTTTAAATTTGTTGTGTTTGGATAAGTTAGAACTGTGTAACATGGTTCGTCATGAGGATGGGGCATTGGGTAGTAGAAGAACATCACACTTTACTCTTTCTTTAGTGTGTCATTTGTATGTCTTCCTATCAGCAAACGTACTTTTCTCTCTTGAAATAGGTAGTAATGATCAGAACAGGGAAAATTGCAGAATTATTTATAGATGGCAGACGAAAGCTCAATTTATAGCTGATTGTTTTTCTCATCGAGTGCCAGTCTATTTATTTACCATAGCGTTAAACACGCTCTTTTGCGTTATATTTTGACTAATTACAGT
>NW_017803169.1:49906-59566 GCF_001625305.1 Branchiostoma belcheri
CTCCCTCCCTGTCTATCCTTGTATCTGAGCTTAATTTCCTGGAGACCATTGTTTAATGAATGTCACAGAATGTAAGGAGTTTCGGTAGGGTTGTTTATTGGCGTGTTCGACACCAAGCTTAAGCATATGTTTACAAAAAGTTCACAACACCTAATCAACGGTACGGTCAAAGTGGGATCCGTAAACCCCTTTGTATTTTCTGGCAGCACTCATAATTACGCTCTCACTTCATACAAAAAACACTATATTCATCTAATTCAAATTTCTGAAACAACGGGCATGTGACAGCACGGATGCGTGTCGTCAGCAATTGTCTAACCACAAATGAAAACATCATTATCTCCCTACAATCCACCTGTATGTAACGCAAACGATCTAACATTATGTAAACAGACAAGTGCAAACTTTGCTGAAATGTGCTTCAGTCACTGTGTTGCACACATGGCACATTACAAGTCATACAAGTCATAAGTCATACACAATGATTACTATAATGCCTTACACAGGTAGTCTGCTGAGACTGAACTGCCAAAGAAGTAGTACTACATACTAGGAGATGTGACAACTGAATTAGTGTCAGTACTCTGACTGCATGGTCTCATTATAACATATCGTTATTATAATTACTAGTTTATTTCTATTCTCAATGAAAGGCATCCAATGCAATTTTTCTGGTCCTTCATTCAATGTACTAACTTAAAAAAGTGAATCAACCGGAGCATACTGATGTATGTGAGGCAAGACTGTAAAGGCATTGATTAAAAAACGTTCCTTGTTTTGTATCGTAGGCTGGTTCTTGCTTTTGTATTGTAGGCTGTATTCGTGCATAAATAAAGAGTAGCTTTTTTTTGCTTTATTTGCAGACTCTTTAAATTTAAACTTCTGACGAAAACGTGCCACGAAATGGCAGTAAAGTCGGGTTGACAATTTCTTCATTTCTTCATATTTTTTTCCTGCCCTGAAATTGCATTGGCTGCCCGAAGCTTATAGGTAAAACGTATCATCAACCACAATGTACAAAGTGGGCTGGCCGATATCCACATGTTTCCTACTCGTCCGGATATACCATCCACCGTGGAAAGATCCTGACGACATAGTCAGAGGAGTCGATTACCACCAACTGTCCACCCGGCCCCAAGGCAATGCCCCGCGGCTTTGTCACGTTCACGACCATACGGACAAACTCCCCGCGGCTTGTGAACATATCCACCCGCCCGTTGGCCCAGTCAGCCACCATGAGGCGACCCTGGGGGTCCATACAAATACCTCCAGCCACACCGGTGACAGCCGTGCGGAAAGAGAACAGGCGCTGTCCGTTATGATCATACACATGGACACCAGGGAGGGAACTAACCGTAACGAGGATATTCCCGTCACTGTCTGATGTGACGTATTGCAGTCTGTTGCCTTCTTTCTTGCCAAAACTTCCATCCAACGAGCCGTTTGGTTTGAACTTGAACAGTTCGTTACCTGCTACCACGATTATTTTGTTATAGCGCTTGTTAACTGCAATTGTGGGGTACCAGGTAAGCCGTTTTACGTCAAACGTGGTGACCGGGAGGCCGTCTGTACCGTACTGTACCACAGTCACAGCGCCGCTTGTAACGCGATCTTTCCCCACCACCCAAATACGACCCTCCCCATCAATGTCCACGTCGGTAGGGTACATCGCTCGGCCAACTCCGCCAGGAACCTCCGTTGGGAAGAGGCGGAGGAAGACGCCATTCATGCTGAAGACTTGGACACGTTTGTTAACCATATCTGCGACTAGTATCTCATTGTCAGCAGACACTGCCACTCCGTTGGGATCTTGCATTTGTCCGGGTGACTTGCCCTGTCCTCCAAACACGATTGGCTTCGATTTGCCGTTTCTGTCTGCAGTAGCACAATAGCGAGTACAGTATATACTTTTATTACGAAACTTTCATCATACTAGTGCAATGCACAAGTAAAAAAATGTTAGTCACATTTGGATTTTACCTCGGGGAAGGAGATATCCTTCCGCGGAAGGGTTCTGTTTTCGGTAAAATTTGTGTGTTAGCAGCTGTAACTCACGGTGGGTTAGTCGGATTTCTTTCACATTTGGTACATGATTGGTTCCAGATAATGCTTGTTAATTTTTTTCTCTCTTCAACAAATCATAAAGGCTTAGAAAAACATCTATAGACGGCTCAAGTGGGAAAGAAAAATGCTAGTGCTTTCGGTGGATACATAGTGCAGTGTTACAAGATCTCTGATTACTAATCATGATGGTCTTCATTTGTATAGTCTTGCCCATATGGGTTGAATGCAGAGATAATACTATTCCATCAAAGACTAAGGGTAAAATATCACTGCCAGTAGTATAGATAGTGAACAAGGCAATATCTGTACTAGCCTGGGTACCATCCAGATTTTCGCTCCGCAACGCTCCAAAAAATCACAGAGCGTTGTGGGGCGAAAATTCGGATGGTACCCAGGCTATACTTGTACATCTATCGTTTACAAGACAGTAAAGGCAAGTTAAAAACGGAAGATTCTAACGTAGAAACCCTTACAAAAAGACCACTTTGTCACGTACATATTGAGGACAGTTACCTGTTGATGTGCTGAAGGTTGATGACAGTACGTCACTCTGTTGGGTTGTGGAGGTTGAAGGAACTGTCGATGCTGTCTGTCCATTTACTGAACGATTCTGTCAAAGAACAACCGTTTGGAAGAATAACAATTAACATAAGTTGAAAAAAAAATGAGCGTGTCGTCACCACGTCTGGTGATTACATGTTGGAACAAAAGAAAATTAACATAGGCTTTAGGACAATGAAATAGGTCGACGAAGCTCAGAATATAGGGGGTTTGTAGAGTCTGAGAAGACGACAACAAAGAGGAACCATTCAGACAAGCATCAAATTAGTTTTTAACATCTTCTAGGGCAATAAACCAAGTCCATGCTGCACAGACGATACGGGACTTGTGCCTGAGAAGACTTGTGTCAACAAAGGACAGCCATTTAGACAAACACCAAATTATTGTTCAACATGTTATAGGGCAGTGACCTGGTCAATGATGCACAAAACATACGGGGATGGTAGAGTCTGAGGGGCTCAAAATACTCAATATAATCGAAATAAGTGCACCCAAATTTGGAGCTGTGCACCCAATTTCTACTTGCATGAAAAATGGAGGCATTGTTTTTGGCGTGTCTGTGTGTCTGTCTGCCTGTGTGTATGTTTGTGTTTCCGCACATTTGTAGTCAGCATAACATCAGAAAGCCTTTATGGATTGTGGTGATATTTGGTATGCTGGTAACTCTTAGGAAGACAAAGGTCAATGTCCAATATGGGCCTCCTGGTGGATGACCTTGGTACAGCAGCAGAACTTCCGGTTTTAGTATCTTTTGTCCTGAACATGGTGTTGACTTTTTGGTGACAGATAGCTTTTCCTGTCAGGAAAAAGGGGTGTGGGCTTGGTCCCCCGAGCAGCTAGTTCTGGAACTGCAGGGGACTTTCTGGCATTTGCATAATTAATAAGGACAATGTCATGTTTAAAGTATGACAAAGGAGAGGCATTTTACACTAAGAATATTGTTATTTGAATTTAGAAAACCATAAATTAAACTAGATTATGCTAATTACGACCTTATTTCCATAGTCAATGAGACAAATAATATTTACAAAAACTCATATATTTCATGGAGGTATGAGATCTCCGAATTCTAGTTTTTTTCTGTGGGAGCACCAGTGAACCCAAATATTTCCTTTGGTTTGATGTATGTAAAGATGTTAAAAGTATATATAGTAGTTACAGCATATTCTTAACCTGTAAGGTTCAGAATAATACAATAAAGTATAAAACAATACAATCTTTGTTTTGGTACTTTTCTGGAAATGAAACATAATTATAGTCTTTGCAGACATTCTAGCTATTTTACCATATATGGTGCACCTAAAATATTTTTATGCACCTCATGTTTTAGGTTGGGTGCACCTGTGAACCTATTCCCAAAAATTTATTTACAGTTCTGGTTCAAAAAGCTAACAACAGAACAAAAGAAGCAACGCAGCTGACCGTTTGATTCAGCAAGAGATCGACCATTGCCGTCTTCACAGAACTGCAGCAGGCTGGGTGGTCAGTGGTGAAGGGGCTGTCCAGATTGGGTTGACCAGTAGTGAGGGCAGTGTCCACAGGCTGTGTAGGCTGTAGGGAGGATTCTTGTACAGTCTACAGTCAACGTCACATGAACAGAACGGACTGGGATATTGATAATTAGCCGTTTCATAACGGTGTAGGATATATCCTCCCTATTTTGGGATACGAGAATGGCAATTCATCTATGACGGCACCGTTTCTAATAGATAATAGCCGTGACACCTAAAGGTGACATACAGGTAACCAAGGAGAATATACCGATTTTATCCTCTCGGTTACCCTTAAATCTGATGTTCATATCATGCATTAAAAACAAAGACCTCTAATTGCAATATATTCCAGTATCCTAGACTAGCATGCGGAGAATATCTTCCACGCCGTTATGATTGCCGACTGATTGCCGATATCCTAGCCGGCTCTGTGATGTTGATTGTATACGAATCGGGATGGAGTGTCAGTAATTAAGGCCTGATAACATTCGTCCTAGGTCTTAGTTACGTTTCTGCTGGCGTAAGGTTTTCAAGCAACTTGTAACAGAATAAACTACCGACACCAGACCAACCGTGTAACCTGGCCTCGAGTTGTAAACATATTTCATAGTTGTTATCATATTTCCCATATAGGGAGCTTGAAAGGTAAATGTTAGAAGTTCGTGGGGATCTGTATTTTTAGTTACTATAATAGGTTTGTCCAAAATAACAAATAAATGTGCATAGTAAAAGCCAAACACAAGTAATCAATTAAATGGAGCCTTGCTATATTTTGTGTCATGTTCTGCATTCATTTTTTTCAAAATATTCTAATACAAGCATTTGCACCAGTAGTGCCTTACATAGCAAGGATAAATGTGCATAGTAAAAGCCAAGCACAAGTAATCAATCGAAAGGGGCCTTGATATATTTTGTGTCATGTTAGTTAATTTTTTTTTTCAAAACATTTTAATACAAGCTTAAACATGAAAAGCATTTGCATCCTATCTGAAAATATTGTGGTTAGAAATAGACACTGGATATAAAACACTATGAATAAAGAAAAAAAGAACATAAGAGCAGCTCGCCTCTTGACTGTTATGTTGACTGGTGTTGAGGTACAGCCCGGTAAGGGTCCCTACTAGGATCAACAACATCAGAACCACGGCAGCAGTTACAGCAGGGCAGATCCAGCCTGGCGTACACACTGGAAAAGTAACTGTCTTCCATCACATTTATTTATTCATATCTAAAGTAAAAGAATGTGTACAACATAACACATAGTATGCATAGTATCATAGTATGCATAGTAGTTTGCAAACTAACAGCCATTGAAGCATTCTCATTTTTTTATATACTATGATACATGTACAAACACACGCACAAACGCATATGACCTCATTCGACCTAATTGTTAAAAGACATACAGATTTGGCTATGGCTGTACAGTCCTAAAAGAGAGTGATAGTCTCTGTCACACTACGCGCACACACATGCACACGCACGCACGCACACACACACACACACACACGCGCAAACACACACACATACATACACACATACACACAAACACGCATATATTTATACATGTACATATACGAATGTGCACTTGCACGCACCCACACCTACATTACGACAAGTACAATGATGCGAAATCGACTACGTTGAAAGATAATATGTCCCACCAGAACCTGCTCCTTGGTCATCATCCGCGTCGCCTCCACTGTTTTCATCACTGTCAACTTGCCCTGCAGTTTTCAGGATTTCAGTCGGAGGAATTGGAGGCCTCATGTTGTCTTCCGAGAAACCGCCTGTGGTGCCTCCTGGTGTCACGTCTGAGTCCGGACCCTCGGCCATGATTTGCTCTGGAGCTTATGTTAGTTACTAAAGTCGATATAATACCAGTAGTGTGCAGGCTACCAGCATTAAACAGGTTACCGCTACTTTCTACTTCAGTTTGTTTTATTTATGTAGACACTATTAATTTATTCATTAAAAGGGTGCTGTGCTCTCGTTGGTTCAATATAACTACATACATGTATCATTTGTACGTGTCATCATTGGTAAACATTATTTTTCTCTCTTGAAATTGGCAATTATGATGATACCAAGAGGAAATGGCAAAACTGCGCCATTGCCATTAAAAAACCCACTATCTAGGTAATTGTTTGAAGTGGCAGACAATTTCAATCATTAGGTTGTTGGTTGTGCAACGTGACCCAGCACTGTTCATATTATATATCTTTCATTTTAACTGTTCGGGAGGGGGTCCTGGTTTAGAAGATCATCACACTTTACAAAATTTTTAGTGGCTTGTTCTAGATATGTATCTACCATAGGTTAAACATGTAATATTTGCTTGATGTTACAGGTATTTCTCTCCCCCCCCCTCCTTTTGCTCTCACTTTCTCACTCTTTGGAGATGACAAAATAGCTGAAGCAATAAAATTACTATTTTAGTCACAATAAAGCACGTCTGGCTTTGGGATTATGAATATTTCGAATAGAATAACTTTCAACGACATACCTTTGTAATTAGGTTTATACTTATCCCACTCGGTCATGTGTATGATGCGATATAGGTTTACGTGTATCAATTGTTATACGGATGTTATTGTTGTTATAAAGTTGTTGCAACTATTTGGCCATTTATTTTATATAAATATTTGTTAATATGATATAATATAATATAATATAATATAATATAATATAATATAATATAATATAATATAATATAATATAATATAATATAATATAATATAATATAATATAATATAATATATCAGAATGAACAACGTGGGACGGGGCCTAGGCCTGGTTTGAATTCGAATCAAGATTCTGGGCTAAAGGTTACATGATGCCTAAATACTATAGTGATGGACTCAGTTTTGAAAAACAATAGACAAAAATGTTCAGCACTAAAGCTTTATTTCTGTACATTATCTTCTCTATATACAAATGTCGCCCAATACTAAAATACGTATGTCGATGTCATAGAAAAAATGTTAGTGTCAAGGTCAAATCTTGATCTTTCAGCAATTCCCTACTACAATGTAAACTGAATGCAAATTTACATTCCATTATACATGTACACAGCCATTTAACATGATCCAATATATACAATATAATCAGGTACATGCTAGCATAAGTTAATACGGTTTCATGTCATAAAACAGTTCACAACCTTTCATAACAAACTGAGTACTTCTAGATTAAATCCGTACGATGACATTTTGTAGCACATGTCAAATTGCAAATTGCTAATAACGTATACTATAACTGACATTTAAGTGACGGTCAAGCGCATATGGTGTGATTGATCGTAATAAAAGACATAAAAATTCAAGAGATCCTCATGCAATATATTAAAACATATTTACAGACACCTATGAAGCGGGGGATATTACATCATCAGAAACATTAATCCGTTTCGGGAGCTGGTTCTACAATTATGGTCACTTTACACTCGGTAGGGAGGACCCTACAAGGATCATTCTGGAAGGCACTTGTCTGGAGCTTTACGTTGTTTTTACGTGCCTTCACGTCAAGACGGTTCCGGTTGCCCCGTGCATGTGACGGAAGGACGGAGTCACAAATGTTTAGGGTTGTATCCAGTTTTCCTGAAGGTCGCGTAAGTTGGCCTGCAGATCTTCCATCTTAGATGCACCTTTTGAAGAAAAACAGAAGTCCAAATTTGAATTTAGAAAACGCCCCTTATTCAAGAATAGACTCTTCCAGCGGCACTAATGGAACGAAACACTTCCAGGAAATTGACTTGTTTCATAGTGAGCCAAAATTGAATGAAAATTTGTTTCCTCTTGTTCCAGCGGCCCAAATTAAACGCTATGGGCCTGTCCAAAACAATTTCACACAAGGTACGGACATATTCATAATCATCTCAGTTAAAGAGTTAATTTATAAAAGGAAGTCCTATACGATTACTAGTTTACGAGTTTTAGATTTGTATGTCTGTCCAGAGGGAGTGGGTTGAAAGTGCGGTGGAGATTGACCAGCAGAATGATAGGTGTTCAAAAGGTCAGATATGGGAAATAGGGTTAGGTTGGAGGTGAGGAAACACCCAAGTAGTTTCTGCTATGTCTAAAATGTACGATTTCTTCAACGTCTTACCTGTTTTGTCCTCCTCCTTGTTGGTGGCTGGGGAAACCCAACATGGCCCGGAAGCTCCTCCACATGTACTCCCCAAGGTCACGGTCATGGCTGACGTCAACGTCGGCGGAAATGGCGTCACAGACGATGGTCATGAGGAAGTTCATCAGGAGGATGAAGATGCAGATCATAAAGGAGGAGAAGAAGATCGGCCCGGTGACAGGATTGGAATCCAACATTTCGTTTGCGAAAACCTGGAAAAAAATCGAAGATTTTACACCCTCTAGAAGTTTTTAGATTTGCTATGAATTCCTTGTTTTATTTAATGTCCTGAACATCTTGCCGACCATGTGCGCATGATGTACAAAATGGCTAATAAACTGGTGGGGGTACCAACCACTATGTATCTGATACCAGCCCAGAAAAGAACAAGAAACAGTCATGCCTTCAAATATCAGAGTTATCAACCAAGAATTGAGGTATTCAAAAACTCGTATTTCCCCAGAACTATGGTAGACTGAAACTCGTTGCCACCAAGCACAGTTGGGGCATCATCACTAGAAAACTTTAAACAACTCCTGCAATCAAATGTGCAAAGATTGAGTGTAACAAGCCGTTCGGTGTGATACAGCTAGCTGCCGCCGCGCCGCGTGCCTGCGAAGCTGGTGTGTTACGCCGAAGGGCGGTTATACCAGCTATACCGATACAGATACACATTGAACTGTCGGTTCCTCTCAGACTACGAGGAGACCATTTCGACGTCAAATTCAACCTTCTTGTCAGTCTGTGGTTACAACATTTCCAACCTCACTTTCTGTGCCTGATATATACAGATTACTATGAACACAAAAAAACAGGTAAAACACACACACAGAAATTCACTTGAAGATAAGCTACCGTTCTTTAAAGAGATTTAGATAAATATGTTGTAACTTTTATGAATCGATGGTTTATGACGATACCCAGATTATTTTAGAATAACAGTTATCCTTAAAACTTACCTGCCAAGCATCATCTCAAAGAGTGCAAATGTTGTGTGATACAGGTCCAAGTATGACTCCATGTGGCCTCCAAAGACAAGGTGTCCTAAAACAAGAGATGAAACCAGGTGTCAAAATCATTTACCCCAACAAACTTTATTAAACATGTATTTATTCCAGAATATTACACGTACCAGCAATTAACTAGTATTGGTAAAAATACCTACATTACACCAGTACAAAGGTATTTCAAACTATTCCTGTGTATAAATTTTGTACGTATCTTAGTGTTCAGTCCTATCGTGTTTTGGGCAGACTCCCTAAGGGGCTGCAAAAGCTCTTCGCCGTCTGAGTAACCCTGCCACTCGTAGTAGTAGTATTGCGCGGCAGGATTTTGACTTTTCCAAAACTTCATGTGCAAAACTCCCACCGGGCGGCCAGTTGAGCTGGTGTGTGTGTGTGGGGTGGGGGGGGGT
>NW_017803169.1:59586-104060 GCF_001625305.1 Branchiostoma belcheri
GGGGGGGGGGGGTACTATTACTTGACACCGGGATAGTGTATACATGTACCTGAGCTAATGAAGGCCGCGAAGGCGATTGCAGCAACAACTAAGAACGACAGGAGTTCCTCCTTCATGATGCCGGGGAGGGCCAGGAGTTTGCCGATGGTCTGACTGAAGCGGACCACACGAAGTAAGGTGATGGTGTTGATGAAGACAACGATACCTGCAATACATACAGAAATCCCACTTCTGTACTGTTGACATTTTATAAAACTCTCTTCAACCTTAGGTTTTTTAAAACTTATTTTTTATGCCGCCACCAACGCAGAAAAACGCATGAACGAACAACAGACATACTTATTTTCGGTTCAGAAACGAAATATCCGTCGTTACGCCACACGACCCCATAATAGTAGTATGCTTGATCTTATTGTTTGTTAAACACATTTTTCTAATCCATGGCATTATATACTTTTATTTTTATCTGAACTTGTTTTCTAACTTTGCTATATTTAAACTTAAGTTGTTTTCTACCTTTGTTATATTTTCTATTTTATTGTGCTATGATTACTTATATATGGCTACAATGCATGTTTTAAAGAAGAGCTTTTAGTAATGAAATACCCAGGATGTGTTTGAAGCAGGCGTCCCACCACGCAGCAGCCGTCATGTCTACGTAGCTTACAAATCCCAGCTCTCCTGTAAAACGTTAAAAAAAGGCAACAAAATTAGGCTTCTGAGAAAAGTGCTTCCTTAATTTTCCAATTGTCGACCACTTTTTCCTCGTTACACCACCCTAGATTTCGACCAATGCCGCAATCAACCTACCATAAATTAAGAATTTTCAAAGATACAAATTACAGAAAACTAGTACTACACAAGATGCTATTAACCCTATCTAGACCGGGCTTTTTAGGGCTTGGTGGGACCGGGGGGGGGATCTTTCGGCCCCCCCCTCAGAACTCGCGAACGGTATATCGTAGGACCACCAAATTTTCAGAGGATGGTGTACTAGTAAAAATTTATCATATGTACAATTTTAATGTCGTTGTGACGTAATATGACGTCATTATGACGTTATTAGTGTGATTTTATTGGCCAAAACCGTCTAGATAGGTTATTCCCTGAAAACTAAACAGTATACGACATAACTTTACCAAAAGTGTTTATGACAGAATATTAGGATGTACTAAGTCTTATGTTGCCCATAGCAACACCGGTGACGTCATAAAATGACGTCATGCATATATTACCTATCCGCCATCTTGGATCATCAATCTTGAATTTTGAAAAATAGTTTTTTTTCAGGATAAAGCCTAAAATACATTGTAAACAGACTAAAGACATCCATATAAACCTTTTTTTGTTAAAAGAAATGGGAGTATTGATGAAATTTTAAGGAAAAAAAGCTGTATTTACCTGATCTAATGATATGGTCCGCCATCTTGGATTTTGGCCAATGACGTCATCAAATTAGCATAAATTATGCATTTTTAATGATAAAATTTACATATAATTATATGTGATGTTATTAATATTAGAAACAATGTGTAACTTGACATAAAACCCATAAAATTCTGTTGTTTAAATGGAAATTATTAAATTTGGCAAAAAATGCCTGTCAGAAACCCGTTGCCATGGCAACAAGAAAAATCATAAACTTATTCCACTGATACAGATTTGTTGCCAACAATATTTTAGGAAAAGTCATCAAGTTTGGCGCTTCTAGCTCTAGCCGTTCAGACGCTATGTGACATCAAAGTTGCCGCGGGCACTTTTAGCCCCCCCCCCCGGTCTAGATAGGGTTAACATAAAAATCATGAGTAATTTTGCATAATGTGTAAAATTTGATAGTTTAAACAGTCAGATATTATTGAATATGATAAAAAAAGGCCTGTCACAAACCAAACACCATGATAACACGAAAAATTACATCAATTGACTAATATGAAATTGCTGCCAAATATATATTTCAGGAAAAGTCTCTGAACAAGGAAATCCAGTGACAGAACTCTATAGTAACAAGCATAATTTCTTTCTGTGTTGGAAAAAAAGGCACGATCTGTTAAACGTGAACATACCGTTGGTGTTAGCCACCATGTCGAGTGTATTAGCAGACACGGCGTACCGCTTGATGAAGACTGAGATGGCTGTAGCTGTACACATGAGGCTAGTCCAGGCGACAGCATTCCAAGGTGAACTACAATAACTCCAACCTTCACTTAACCATGCCTTAACCTCCTTAAAGAGTAGGACTAGGAAAAGAAGTGTGAAGATGACATGCAGGAACAAACTAACATAGTCGTTATCGCTTTCGTACTGAAACAATTTAAACGGTGTGATTGTAGCTGTCGGCATGAGATTACCAATTCCAGAGCGGACTGTGATCATGTGAACAACGCTGAAAAGTTTCAGACTGGGGTTGTAGAAATTGATGTCGATTGTAACGGATTTTGTGTGTTTGTCCAAATACTCGGAATCTCTCAGGGCACGTATGAACGACACAGCGGTGTCATAGTCTAGAGGGAAGTTGACAGAGTGACGGTTATGACAGTGAGATGTGTAGTTCGGGTGATTTGGGAGGTTAGGAATGGAAAATCGCCAACTGTTACAAGACATGTTCCCTGATAGAACATTCCAGCCGTGGCCAGCATTATTCTCCTTTGTCATGGGACCTGTATCAAAAAACATTTGATCTTAGTATATAGACTAACAATTTTGACCTGTTGACTGTGCTGCTAGTGTCTCACATTGTGGTAACATTTTGTTAGGCCGTCGTACAATTTAAATATCATTTTGCAACAGCCTGTGGCAGAATCAACTGCTGGCAATGATCTAAGACATTTCGACTGTAACAAGAAAACTGAATTTTACTTCTGTAAGTAAAAAAAAAAAATGTACCATATACGGACTATTCAACTCAGTTTTAGATCGTGCTGTCATTGTACGGCCAATGTGACCAAACCCTTACACTAAATTCAAGTGCCCAATGGCTTAGCCTGCTGGCTTAGGTGATTGGACAGTTGGATTTTTAAGAACATTGAAAGGACATTTGAAAACGTTTTTTTTTGTTCAGAAACGGAAGTGACAAAATTATAGAAAGTCAAACCCTCAGAGGATGTAGCTTGACCTTGTCTGGTTTGAGTCAGGCGTGGGGGCCCGATGCGGAAGGATTCCGTGTTGTGTGCGAACTGCCGGTCTAAGTACTTCATTCTCCGGCCGTTGTACCAGGAGGACGGGTAGAGGGTCGGCAACAGAACCTCCTCAAGCCACGAGTAAAACTGGTCAGGTGTCTTGATCTGTACGTAAAAAAAACATTCATGTTATCCATTGGACAACCAACCCATGTGTTTGTGTGTGTGTGTGTGTGTGTGTGTGTGTGTGTGTGTGTAGTTTGCATGTATGCGTTTGTGTGAATGTGATTTTAAAAGTATAACAAAGATGAGAAAAAATCCTCATAACATAGGACTTCTGAAAAAAATCCCCAACACTTGGGTTAGTAGCTTACCGAATCGTATTCGTTCAGAATGTTGTTTGACAGAGATTGCCCAGAGTGGAAGGCTAACGGTTCTTTGTCCATCTGTGCGATGTAGAAGAGAAGAGCCACGAAGACGAACAGCAGCAGAAACTCCATCAGCGTCGAGGCTGACTTCTTTCTCAGTTCTCTTTTCTTCTTAGCTGACTGGAGATTTACTTTAGCAGGTCGACGGAGTTTCTTCGGCGCTACAAGACAGAAAAAAAGACAGGAGTGACCAAACAAGCAACATTGTTGCTGACGGCATCGACAAATAAGAGTAGTGAGTGCCCTTATAGTTAGCTTTCTGTGATTCCTTTGGATTAGATCTTTAATAACAATAGTGCCAGTTCACTTATCATTATGACGAAAGAAATTATTGATAAATGAAGGTTCCATACAAATTCATATTTCTTTATTTCTTTATTTGAATTTACCACATGCAAAAACAAGTGGAAGGGAGGACAAAACAGGTGTATCAACGCCTTTACAAGTTGTCCTCCCAAACCTGAAATGATAATACAAAACAATACGGAACCAAGTCAAACAATAAACATTAGACATTAGACATCAAAAATCAGTAGACATGAAATATACAATTCGGTAAAAGTTATACACAGAATTGATTATGTACAAAAATTATCAAATGTCATTATGTACAGATTAAAAAGCTAATTATGATACTAGTGCGGCCTTAAAGCAGTGCATGAGGCACACCCACAAGATGTGGACCAAGTATGTATATCATCATAAAATTATTGCTCATTTAGTTATTTTTCTCTATATTGGTAATTACATTATGCATTTATTTGGAGATTAGAAACATAGCAGAATTAAAATTGGAAAGTGTTTGAGTTGGAACACCTGTATGTATGCATGTGTAGAAAGTGTTAGAGTTAGAACCTGTTGTGTTCCACAGGTTCAGCTTCAGGTCGTCTTTCCGGATAGCTGGCGGCTTGGCGAGGAACGGCAGGCTACAAACCGCGGCAAGGACAGCAGCCAGCACGAAGATCTGTACGGACAGTGCAAAACCATTTTGTATTCACTGCCTTAAAATATTTTAGTATATCTTAAACTGGAAAACCGCCGTATATGGAGGTAACAAGGAAGTTACGAAGGCGAATGTTTGTATGGCCGTTTGTGATCTTCATCGGGCAATTATGACAAGTTTACTGTGAACTGAAGCTAGGTGTTAATGCTAACAATATGCGATCCCAAACGTCATAATCCCAAACGATCCCATATGTCATAATATTTTATTATGACATACATAAAATTGTTACATCCATAGATATAGCTTCAGTACGTACAGTGAACCAGTTACAACTGTAACATGCTGATGAAAACAAGTGGCTGTGAATAAAGAACTTTGCTATTCAATTACCCGAAGTAACTGTTGATTTAAACACCCTTTCTAACCATTCTAAACAGCATTTGGTTCTCCGCGGTAGTTTTCTTTATTCGTATGATATCAACTTCAAAATAATGTTAGCCGCACAATATTATATAAAAGAAACAAAACGCTTTAAACTGTGTGTGTCTTCTGGGACGGGAGGTTTGTTACTCACGCGAGGTCTCATGTATTTTCAAACGTCTTGTAAAATATTTTTCTTTTATTGTAAAAGTGGCTGTGAGAATATAAGTTGTACCTAACTTGAGTTCGCAGCCACTTAGTCCATGTCTTTTCATTTGTAACCATCATTGTGATTCTGAATAAATATAAAAAATAAATAAAAAATCTAAAAAAATTACCTGAAGTGTCTCCACTACACAGCTGGATCCCATGAAGGACAGAATGAAAGTTTTCATCCAGGCGTCACTTTTCTCCTTCCCCCAGTCCATACTGTACAGGAGGACGAAGAACGCTGAGCTGGTGGACACCAGGAACACGGTCAGCCACGCCACGTGCGCCGCCCAGCGGCTCAGGTATTTCTGCAGGCGTCCTGAAGGGCAGGAAACAACGGTTTGATCAGGAAGCTTTCTTTGGTAGTGCAAGAATACTGACAAGGTAAGATAATTACAAAAACCGGTACATTGGATAACGTTCATTACAAAAACTGGTACATTGGATAACGTTCATAACATTGTGTAGTGGGTTAGTATATAATATGCTTGCTAATGCACACAATAAAATCCCATTACTGCTCTCAAGCTCAAAGAACGCATATACTACATCGAGTTTATGCCCAAGTGTGTGGGGCTCAGATTGGCAACCTGCTATCCACCTTAACCCTCAACAAAACACCTTCCCGGACTGATTAATCTGTACACCTGGGGTCCGCGCGGACCCCAGAACAGTTTTTGCTAATTTTTAGAAATTATCAACATGCTACCAGCTCAATTGTTTTGCAAACTGATGTGGAAACCTCTGTGTCCATATTACATACAAAAATCATACATTTTGAACTTTTTCTATTTTTTGGTGAAGAAAAGAAGACAAGAAGAAATACCCGATTTTTAAACCCATTTCAGACTGAAGGGGCTTTTGAGGCCCAACTTTGATCTCAGATAGCGGCTAAACGGCTTGCGCTAGAAGTATCAAATTTGGAGACCTTTCCTAAAATGTCTCTGGAAAAAAGTTCATATTAGTTTAATACTAGTAAGTTGATGTTTTTTTGTGTTGCCATGGCAACGGGTTTCTAGCAGGCAGTTTTTTTTAAAATTAGAAGTAATTTTGGTTTAAACATTAAAATTTTCTGAGTTTTATATTAAATTACACTTCTTTTCCAACATTAATAACATCTTACATAATTAGAATATGCTAATTTGATGACGCCATTGGTCAAAATCCAATATGGCGGTCTATATTATTAGCTCTGACGTCATATGACGTCATAATTACACCAAAGTTATCAAAATTTAATTCTATTACTACACCATTCTCTGAAAACTTGGTAGACATACGATGAGTGCATAGAAACATATAAAAACGGAAATAGGGTAATGTATAAGAACGCCAGTGTATCCATTATGATCGAAAGCCGGCTGGGGTCCGCGCGGACCCCAAAAGAAAATCAGATATAATTTTTTTTATAAATGGTAGAAACGGAGTTTTGTGCACTGTATTGAGAGACAACTTTGTGGGTGACAATTACCGAAAATTTCAGAAAAAAATCTTTACAAACAAAAAAGATATTACAGAATATATGTTGCTGGGGTCCGCGCGGACCCCAGGTGTACTGTTTAGGGTTAAAACAAATCCACGCGAAGGCCACCGTGTCAACTGTGACCCTCACTCAGGTGTAGGGACTGACACGGTCATCCTACTCGGAAAATATGTATCTGTATATCTGTACATGAATCTGTATCTGTGCATGACTACGTATCTGAACATGAATCTATATCCGATTGCAAATAAAGATCACGAGTGATTTTCATAGAGATAAAACACGCTTGCCTTTCACTGTTCGTACCGTTACACATTCTTACCTTGCTTGGACGTGCGGATTTTCATCTCAGGGCTGTCAACAGTTAGTGGCGCCTCCATGCGGAATAGTTGTGCAATGACCAGATTGACGGGCACTACAGTCAGGACAGACATAAGGCTGATGTACAGCTCCTGTAAAGATACCACGTTAGCATGGAGGTGAGTCATTACTCATAGTTTTAATTGGAGTTCTGAGACTATTCCAGTTACATGTATTTGTTTCTATGTGTAGGACACAACACCAGCAACATCTGTCTGTGTCCCACGTGTATTACACTGTTGCAATTTCGATAAATCAAAATCAAATCAAATCAGAGTAACGTAGATGCACCATTACAATATATTGCAACACTGTTTAAGTATAACATCTAGGTATTCGTACTATATATTACGACCAGAAAACAATTAACGTCAGTTGATGTTACGTTCTGACCCTTATATACAGTAGTTACATCGTCAGAATTCCCAGATGTTATACAATTAAAGTTTTAAAACATTGTACCTGTCTGCCACAGTGAATATGAATTAAAATCCTTAGATACTATACTTTAACAGTGTTACAATTCTTTGTACCTGTCATTCAAATGTTTTTGAGAATATTAAATAAAACTCACCTGTACTGAGAAACGAACGAACCCCAGGTTGTACACTCTTGCTGCCCCAGCAGTTGTGTTCTCTACAGCGTACCACATGGCGCTGGATAGCATCATGGTGTTCAGTAGAGTAAAGCAGCAGGACAGACGCTGGGCCTTGGTGAAGCTGGAACCTGTGTTAGACCGGAACGAAATTAAACCTGATATGTTAGTGATTTACAGAACAACTTTAATGTGTTAATTCTATTAATATTTATTTACCAGGTCACAAATGCGCATAACTGGAGTGGGATAGGGTTGGGGCTGAAGTTGGTGTGTGTTAAAAACAGTCAATTTTCTTGTCATTTCTTTACAAATTAAGTTAAATCAACCGCATTACATTGCAAATAAGTGCAAATCCGCATTACTAACTTATTTCGCCAAAATATGATGCCTGATGAGTGTGTTTAAACGCTTTGGGTAAGCGAGATAATTGCAAGATAATTGCACAAATACATTGAAAACTGAAGGTAAATTACCAAAAGATTTCTTCAATGCCAAAATGTTTAATGGCGCCCTTTAAAACATATTCTTGTTTAAGATGTTAGTTCTATGTTCTATAACACAATCAATGATATGACAAAATAGTTCCAATTGAAACATTTGAATCACGGGTAATATAAAGAGCTTCTGACCAGGCGCTCCCACCAGGGCAGAAGCCCACAGCTGTTTGTCATACAGCACGTCTCGGGTGGCCTGGCTGAAGACAGTGGAGAAGGCTGACAGTTCCGTCTGTGTGCTGACGTGTACAACCTTCTGTACTTCACCGTCACCCCGGGCCTCAGACAGCCAGTCATTACAAACGAAGTAGGATCTAAAAATCAAAAATTAAAAAGAAAATAGTTTGTCAATGTATTTTCTAAAACTTCTTGAGTGTACTTTTCGCAGACATGCCAATCTGTTTCCATTGCAGGAATATGGAGACAGGGATGACCCAAACCATATTAACCACTTGAAAAAAAGATACAAGCCCTGCCACACATTGCCGTATATGGCCTTCCGAACACTGGCAACCTTCCCCAACCACAGTTAGGAGTACTAGTAGGTCGGGGAAAAAAGGTCGGCTGTGGTTGGCTGGTGTCCGGCGAGGTCGGCTGTGTCAGTTAAATTCAAATTTTACTCAAATCTGATTTCATGCGCATCGAAAGGTAGACGTGGCAGACAGGTTCTGAATTTCAGCAAATGTTGGTTGGTGGTCCGGAAAAGGATCTAAATGTGTGACAGGGGCTTCATTGAAAAGATGAAGCATTGTTGGAATCTGAGAACAGAACTTTCGCAAGGCACATGGGCAGTTTCTCTCACAACATTCCGAGGCAGAAGCTCAGAGAGAGGATAGCTGTCAGTAAAGCACTCAATGCAGTTTTGTCCCTCAAACCATTGAGGAGTCAATGTCTTTAGAATCTTACACCACATCCTTCTCTACATCTCTGACGACAAAAGTTCCGAGGAACCAGGATGCCGTGTCTCCTTCCCCGGACTTCTCATGCCAGATGTGCAACAACATCACTTCTCCTAGTGACTCTCGCACTGGCATGATAAAATGTAAAGTACTTCCACGAACCAACTCCTGTAATTAGCAATGATAAACGACAAAAACCCTACGTTACTTTCATAGTAGCAAACCGTTTTTCCTTCTCAATATTTCTCCTATTGTCCCTTGTATTTTTAAAAGTCATAGTACGTTAGACCCCTAGAAGCTAAATAAAGATATACACAAACACATCGTATGTCGTACTCATAGCGTTTTGACATGGTTTTATCCTGAAAATGCTAAATGCTTATTTGTTCTTAACCATAAAATGTTTAACGTAATTCTTACACTATTTAAACTGTTGTTAACCTGTAAAGATGATATAAAGCCAACAACAATGAAATATAACAGTTCCTATGAGTTGCAATAGGCATTACTCTATTAACAAAGAAGTTCTTTCGAGACGCAAACAATCTTCAAAAGTTGCTTGTACCTTTACGCATGTGTTATCTAAAAGTTTGAGTAGAAATATATCTAGATAGGATGTGTTGTGGAGTGTCATCTTGTTCTTGAGATTGACAGAGTGGAAGCAGTGTGTCCGTACATACCTCTCCTCCTGGGTTCAGCATCTTGACCGGAGTCGTGCCCTCTGACCCGTACAGCTGGAAGGCGACCCGTGACGCGGTTCCTGCCCCGAACATGGCCCCGGTGGTGACCGTGAGTTGATAGACGTGAGGTGCGGGCATCCTGTCAGGGGGGATCAGGTTCACCTTGGACAGCCCCTTCCTTCTCTTACTGTCGGCTGCTACCCCGTGAACTAAAGGCGTCACACGTGTCCGGCCAGTGATGCGGTAGTAGAGGGCAGATGGTACATCGTAAATGGTTGCCTGATCATGTAGAAAAAAACAGGTGCACATTAACAGTACTGAGTAAATTGTTTTATCCACGCAACTTTATAGAAAATACAAATTTTCAGACCATTTAAATCGCACACTATATTCCTCACCAGTAAGTTTTGAAATAAAATCATAGAAACAAAAGCTCCTAAGGGCCCAAAATTTACGTCATTTCGTCCAGATCACAAGGGCTATCTTCCACAAAAATTTTCCCCTAGCATGCTGATATCAAGAGGTATTAAAAACTGCCTGGCTGGGAATTGTGACCTAGCATTACTGATAACAGATTTTTTTATACTCACCCGTATGCGCTGAAAGTCCGCGAAACACAACCCCAGGACGAGGATGTACAGGATGTACTCGCACACGACAGTAGAGAACACCACGGCGTTGTCGCTGATGTTGCGGAAGTTCTTAAACGCGTTGCTGAAGTTGATGGAGTTGGGAAGAGGGAGAGTCATGGTCCCCACCGCGATGCTAGACTCAGTAACGCTGCACTTACAGCTGACGACTGCAGCTTTTAGATCTATTTCAACCTGTATGGGTTTAAGGATGCATGGTGGAGAAATCTGTTTGTACATTTTAGCAGAATGAACACAGGTACCAGTAATATATATTTGCAAGTTTAAAAAAAATAGTACATGTATTACTTTAACTATATGCCAAAAAACAGTTACTCAAGCAACTGGATATGATTTTGAAAACGTCAGACGTTTCAGCTAGTATCCACTAGCTTTCGTCAGTGACTGAGAGACCAGAGGGGAAAGCAGGTTTATATACACAACCTGTTGATTGATATGCAAATAAAGTGAAGACAAATTTTTGGAAGTCGAAAAAGGAACAAAAGTCAGACAAGTCAAGACAAGATGATGCAAATTAGTCTGAAAGCTCCTGTTATACAGGACAGGAGCTTAAGTGTTGTCTATCCTCAGGGCTGGGAGTGCCAAATCCCAAGTGCCGGAAAGATCGACCCGTAGCCCCCCTTCCCTGTTGAGGGTGGGGTTGTACATTCTTTCATATATTGCCTCTTTAACACCCCGTTCCCACCAGCGTGTTTCGCGGTCTAAGACATCCGTGGACTCGAGTTTGAAAGAGTGACCCTGGTTGTGTTGTAGGTGGTGGAAAATAGCTGAGGAGTAGCCGTTGGCACTAGGTCGGCAATGTTCTTTGTACCTTACTTTAAGCGGTCGACTTGTCTCTCCGATGTAGGTGTTGTTACAATTGGGCTCCTCACATTTGAGTCTGTAAATGGTAACCTATGGTAATGGAAGATGGTAACCTTCGTTTCGAAGTGTACAGGAAACCAACCCACACTGATCAGTACCTGGCTTTTGATTCCCACCACCCTTTGGAACACAAACTAGCAGTGATCAAAACTCTCTTCCATCGTGCAGACAACATTATCACTTCAGACCAAGCCAAAACGGACGAACAAAGACACCTCCGAGGTGCCCTGGCTAAATGTGGCTACCAAAACTGGACTTTCAACAAAGCGCTCAAACCTTCAGATCAGTCTAAGAAAACCCAGAAGTGCAAACCATTGACCAACAAAAACAAGGCCAACATCACTATTCCGTATGTCCAAGGAGTATCTGAGAAACTCCGACGGATCTTCCAAAACTTCAACATAGCCACTAACTTCAAACCTCACTCAACCCTCAGACAAAGACTGGTACACCCTAAGGACCGACCTCACAAGGGTACCAAGGCGAATGTTATTTACAGACTCAAATGTGAGGAGCCCAATTGTAACAACACCTACATCGGAGAGACAAGTCGACCGCTTAAAGTAAGGTACAAAGAACATTGCCGACCTAGTGCCAACGGCTACTCCTCAGCTATTTTCCACCACCTACAACACAACCAGGGTCACTCTTTCAAACTCGAGTCCACGGATGTCTTAGACCGCGAAACACGCTGGTGGGAACGGGGTGTTAAAGAGGCAATATATGAAAGAATGTACAACCCCACCCTCAACAGGGAAGGGGGCTACGGGTCGATCTTTCCGGCACTTGGGATTTGGCACTCCCAGCCCTGAGGATAGACAACACTTAAGCTCCTGTCCTGTATAACAGGAGCTTTCAGACTAATTTGCATCATCTTGTCTTGACTTGTCTGACTTTTGTTCCTTTTTCGACTTCCAAAAATTTGTCTTCACTTTATTTGCATATCAATCAACAGGTTGTGTATATAAACCTGCTTTCCCCTCTGGTCTCTCAGTCACTGACGAAAGCTAGTGGATACTAGCTGAAACGTCTGACGTTTTCAAAATCATATCCAGTTGCTTGAGTAACTGTTTTTTGGCATATCGTGTTACCTGGATGTCTAACCTTCATCGACGTACTTTAACTATAACCTACATACATGCATGCACTACTACTAGTAAACAGTAGTAACTGTAGGTGTAGTGTGATGCCACGCTCTCACAGAAATCGTACCTAGAGCTTCTTCATCACCATGACCTGTACATTCATTCATTCATTCATTCATTCATTCATTCATTCATTCATTCATTCATTCATTCATTCATTCATTCATTCATTCATTCATTCATTCATTCATTCATTCATTCATTCATTCATTCATTCATTCATTCATTCATTCATTATCTTTCAAGTAAATAGACTCACATCACAGTCCCCTGGCCCCCATTGCTTTTTGTTATCCTTCCAGGAGGAGCATCCTAGAGCAGACATCGACAATGTGTAGTCTTTCTTGTCCATGGAATGTACTGATTCTTCTAATCGCTGCTGGGGATGCCCGTGGGTTGACTTCGCAGCTCCTAGAAGGGACATACATGTATGTATCAAACTTTCTACTGTTTCCAGATAAAGGTCGGTTACATAAGTCCGATCACAAACTAATGGCGTTCTTTGGGAAATACATGTAGATGTCCTGAAAAATCAAGCTGTGTTGTTACGGAAAAGGTGTGTCCTGAAGCCTTGTTGGTGGTTCTGTCTGTCACAGCCTGCGTGATATATCAAAATATTCTATACCAAAAACCTACGATGACTTTCAACCATGCTAAAAGTCAAACAATGTACAACTCTAATCTCAACAGGGAAGGGGGACTACGGGTAGATCTCTCAGGCACTTAGCATTCGGCGCTCCCAGTCCCAAGGACAGACAATAATTCCTGGTCTGCACAATAGAACAATTTACATCATCTTTACTTGTCTAACTTTTGTTTCTTTTTAGACTTCAAAAATTGTCTTTACTTATTGCATATCAATCAATTCAGTTCAGTTCAATCAATACTTTGTGCTTATAAACCTGCATTTCTCCCCTGGTCTCTCAGTCACTGGATACTAGCTGAAACGTCTATTTACAAAACCATACCCAGTTGCTTGAGTAACTGCTTTTTTGGCGTAAAAGTCAACTAGCTATAGATTGACATGCAATATACATGTATGGCAAACTCACCTAATCTCTGTACTCCAACATACAATCGCCCACCATGGTGAGTAGTGTTTGGAATGAAGGACATGGAGAAGTTGGTCCCCATCAGCCAAGCCTCATACCCATCTTCTTGCACTACTCTTTTCTCGGCATATTTTTCAGGTGTGGGAAGAGATCCATACACGGTGTACAGGTGGAAGATCGCGTCTACATCCCACCAGTCCAGACGGACTACAGGGACAGAGTTATCCTCGGGCACGGTGAAGGCGTGGTACGTCATATTCTTTCCGTCGGACATGTCGACTTTCGCGGCATTCGGCTGTTTTATCGCTCCGTCTAATGGTGGCGGGGCTGTTGGGTGTCCTCTTGGTTGTGATGGAAAGAATGGAAGGTTCAGATTCACCCTTTGGTTTACGCCGAGGCTTCCGCGTTCCTTTGTTTTCATTGTCAAGAACACGACGGGGGACGATATATTCTGTCCTCCAGTTGACTCGGACCAAGAGTATGGATTCTTGTTGAAAACTGACATCTGCAGAAATTAAAAAAAAAAATGAATAGATAAATAAATAGAATATATATGGAAGTATTGGGGGATTTGAAAAGTTTATTGTAACAATCGAGGGGATTGTGCTTTAATTAATTATGATAGGATCTCTGCAGGGTTACAGGGTGGCTTATGCATTTACTTTCCTGTGACTGCCTTTTGACCTGTATGTAATGTTGCCTATGGTTCTCCTGTCAGTCCTCATGTGGTCTGACGGAATACACTGTAATGTCAACCTAATTGGTCTGGACGTTATCAAAGATACAAACTCACTAGCAAGCTACTCAAAATAATATATCCGTGCCCCAATAATACAAAAAAATGTTGTCGTTTGATACACATAAAACCATAAAAAAGTCCAGATAAGGAATAAAGGAAGGGAAATGACAAATGTTGAAAATTAAAACTTGTAGCTTGTCATCACATTAAACAATTTCACAGTTTATGATCGCAGAGTTTACTACGACTTTATTGAGGCGTTGGTGAAGGTTAATCATCCAGGATAAAGATAAAGTGATATGTAGAGGAAATTTACGGAACAAGAAATAAGTTCAAAATAAACAAAAACAGTCAATGTTCTAAATTGGGTTCTAAATAAACAAAAGGAAACTGACAAGGTTCTAAAAAAACAATCTAAAGGTATTCTAAATAAGCAAAAGGTAACTACCAAAATATATTCAAAAAAGAAAGAAAAAAACTAATTAAAAACTACTACATTTGTACTGATGAAAGGTACCGGATGGTACCTAACGTTTACGTATTAAATTAGTTCAATTTATCCAGTTTGAAAGATTCAACGGCTTTATCACTTTGACTTTATTGAGGGTTTGTCTGTTGTCCGCCCGCAATATCGGCTCTCCATGGTAATTGGTGAGTGCATTTTAGCTATAGATTCTGATGAGTGGACTAGATCTAACAAACTCTAGGCTAGTTGAGACGTACCTTGACATCTAGCATATCATTGCTTTGAGTTTCCCGGCCAGGAATGTCTACCACGATGTGGTCTGAGTCAAGCTGGATGTCTTTCTTTGAAGACGACCTCACCACAGAGACGGCAACATCTTTGGTCCTAAAGCTTGTCTGGTATTCTACATTCACGGGCTGCAACGCCAGCAGTGTGTCGGCAACCTTGTCCAAAGATGCCACAATGGACTGTGCTGTTTCTTGTTGCTAAATTACACAGAAATGTCGGAAAACTGTTGGAAACTAGAAAGGCAATACTTGCAAAGCAAATATAAAATCATTAAAAATGTCGGAATGAATTCCGACAACAGCAACATACTATTTAGCTGGAATCCAGCAACAGCTATTTAGCTGGAATACTCACAGCATTTTCTTTTTCCTTCTGCTTGTCTTTTAAAACCTTCAGCTGCTGTTTGGGTGAAAGGTCTGCGTTGTTGATGTCGATGTAACTTCCGAACAGGTTGTCAGCTGTGCTTCCTATCGGTGTTTCTGGCTCCGGTAACATGTCAACAACTGCTGAAGCTGTCTGTACCAAGGCTAGTTAGGGACACAAAAAGACACATTCAAAATGAGATCATTCCATTTTCTACAGGTTCTCTCACGTATATCCTTTCGGAAGTGTGTTGAATGCTGATGGCATTTAGAGGATATTATACATTGTAAAGGGGTGTGTACTTTACAGTGTAAGGGAGTTGGTCTGAACGAATATGGAGTCAAATTGCTGTCAGTAATCATTCAATTTCTTCTTGCTGTAAATAGTTTAAGTAACGATGGACCCAATATGCAATGCATAAGGTAAGCAATACTGAAAATTAAGGTTTCAATCATTTGGTTAAACCTGTAATAACAAACCAACCTAATATATATTATTCTAATCAGCAGGTAGTGTCACCATCGTTATCCACATCATCTTTTCTACTGCTTAGCTCAATAGTAATTGTATTATTTATTAGCAGCTGCACATGTGTTCGTCACAGAGCAAGTGACTGGTACAAAGAAACAAAGGAAAATAAAGGTAAGAGCCCAAAAGAACATACCAGACAACTGATTTTGTGAGTAAACTAAATGTGAATTTAGTGTTTTTTGTTTATTTCTTTGACCCTCACTTACACAATATGGGCAAACATATACAATAAGGGTATTTTTCGTCGACGTCAAAAACATGTAATGATAAAATATGTCTTACCATTAGCTATGGTTCCCATATTCTGTACTGATGAACCCTGGGATCCCTTCATGGCATCAGCAAGATCTGACACGAGATCTGCAGTAGATTTCTGTGGGAAAAATGAAATGAAATCCACAAATGAAATCACCGTAACATTAACAGGGAAACCAGCTAAAAGACCCAAAATTGTTCTTGATCTTTGTCTCCCCAACTCCCAACATACCAACTATCATCAAAATCAAATCATATAGTTTGTTTCTTAAGTAGAGCCAGCACAACATGCTACTCTCAAAACATTCTATGGAAGTCTTACACTACTCTGGCCAATGGATACTGCTTTGCCACTGTATGATCTGCTTGGAGATTAATTAGCTGAGCATTGTTGACGAGGTAAGGCAGAAAATAGTTCCATTCGTTTTCCTGGGGTAACTAAGTGGCCAAGTTTATTTTCGAAAATTAGAATTTTACTGACGCATGTATTATAATAGATAATGGGATTAAAAATGATAAGTTGGAAATGGTACTCTTTAGGGTTATATGTAGTGAAATATGTTCTAACTTGGTTCCGGCTAATCATGGTACAGATGATGTTGGTGATGATTGCCAAAGTAATGCAATACATTGGGAAAACAGAATACACAAACACACGCGCAAACACACACAACATACAGCAATACTCTTTCTCTCTCTCGGAGGAAATCAAATACTTAGTTCAACAGAAGTGGAACCAACCAGAACTGAAGACGGCAACGGTGACTCTGCATGACCGTTGATGATGTCATTGATGTCTGACGTCACAGCAATGATGTCCTCTGGTCGAGCGACATTGGACATGCCCATTCCTTCTACGAACTGCTGAAGCTGTAACAGGGCAAACACGGTATGTATATGTAGAATTTGTTGTGACCAAATACAAAGGTGCTGGCCTATGTAGCATTGAAAGTTGAACATGAATGTTAATGTTTACAATACTGCACGAACAACTGTCAAAGGGGTGCTAGTGTAACGGAAATGAAAAGAAACCTACACTGAGGGTCGCTGGAAGACGGACGTAGAATGTCCAGACTGTGCATGATGTACAAAATGGCTAATAAACTGTTGGACGTACCAACCACTAAGTATCTGATACAGGCCCAGAAAAGAACAAGAAACAGTTATGCCTTCAAGTATCAGAGTTATCAACCAGGGATTGAGGTAACAACTCGTATTTCCCCACAACTATCGTAGAGGTTCCTCTTCTCTGTCGGTTTCTAACAACGCTAAACTCTTACAATGTGTTCAATTGTTTATAAATGAAACGGAAAGATTTGAGTAACCATCAATTTCTTATCCTACCAGTTTGTTGATTGACTTGGAATGCCTACTTACTCACTTATCATTTACCTGCATATACTGTTTTATATTTGATACATATTATATGATTTAGTTATAATGCGGCTTACTTTAGTCTACCTTATTACTCTTATGCTTTGCATGTCTGTATTTGTGACTACATGTATATATTTTTGTAACGATGACGACACAAACATAAGCATTGTAGCTTGAGTATGTCGTCATCCTGTCTTGTTACTAAATGTTATAATAAAAAAAAACTATCGTAGACTGGAACTCGCTGCCACCAAGCACAGTCGGGGCATCATCACTAGAAAGCTTTAAACAACTCACTGCAATCAAATGTGCAAAGATTGAGTGTAACACGTCGTTCGGAGTGATACAGCTAGCTGCCGCCGCGCCGCGTGCCTGCAAAGCTGGTGTGTTACGCCGAAGGGCGGTTATACCGGCTATATCGATACAGATACAGATAGTCAATATGAGATCAAAATGGCAGTGAACTCATACATACCTTCTGCCCTGGGCTTTCTGTTGTTCGTTCTAGGGATGTGATATGGGTGCTCCACCCTGAAACTAATTAAGATTAAATTATCTTCTTGTTTAATTAGCCTCTAACAGGATTCAGACTAAAACTTGGCGATAACGTGCAAGGAGAGTTGGTCTGCTAAAGGAGCACATTTGCCGCTCCCGAAGGTTTAATAGAAACATTGAATTTATTATTTAATTGTACATAACGTTATCATATATGAAGTTACGAGATTTTTGTACGCAACTCAAGAAAAAAGTACCCCCCCCCCAAGAAAAATAAATTTACCTGGCGTGGATGTTGTTGAGTCAGGCAAAGCCTCAGTTGACCTTCCTGGTGACGTACCTTTGAAAGGTGATAACATGAATGTTACCATAATTATCACGTTATTGTAGATACGACATATAACGGTTGCCCAATATTTTTACAGTCACATCCCAATGATATCATAACATGGCATCTAACAGAATTTCAGGGAGGCAAAACAAAAACATTATGAATAAGGAAATCTTATTGAATATCGACATTTACTGTCTTTTTTAACACCTTTGTCATCATTCCGTACTAGCATTTGAAATAGCCTAGCTAAAAACAGCTAGAGGCCTCTTTTTTTAGTACCACCCCTTTCTAGCTAGTACCAGCCTACGATATAAACAAGCAAATGTTTCCGTGAAAAACATCGCATATTTGCCTTTATGATATACCAATATGCTATGGAGAAAATGCTGATTCAACTGACTAGATGTTTAAAAAAATGACTAGAAAATTGACCTTAAAAAATCCAGTTTTTGCCGCCATGAAATTGCAGTAGATATTTTCTACAGCTGCTACTATGAGTAATAAATATTTGATAACAATTTGGACAGAACCTACTTGTGCTCGTAGTAGTCTGCTGAGATTGATCATACGCGACGCGTCCCTTCCCTTTTCTTCTGGTGCTCGCTACAGTGAAATCGTAAAAATAAACATGACTTTTAGAATACATATTAACAAAGTTGATAAAACTGACACATTGTACATTTAAAATTTGTAAAGCGTATCAAGTCAATTTAAAATGCTCTAACGAAAAAAAAACACATTTTAGACGAAGTTGATTAGCATGCATCTTATCTGTTCGTAAATGTTTTACCTTGGGCATTACGTGCTGCGGCCGATGTTGATGGCCATGTCGGTGTCGAAGTTGGCGTGGTGGCGTCAGTTGGTTCCTCATCTGTTGTAGAGGCTGTCGTCGTGTATGTAGATCCAACAGTGTTGACCTCCATCGACGATATCGACCCTTTTGGGACAATCAATATTTTGCCAAATAAAACTTGCAGAGAAAAGTAAAAGATGAGTGTGAATTGGTGTATATGTACAACAACAGTGGCGATGAAACCATACATTGCCATGGCGACGGTGGTTGCTGTTTGCATGACACTGCCATGATTTCATGATTTTGAAGAAGCCTTGTACCCTCCCTGAGTGTATGGTAAACTATTCCCTTGGTCACAGAAAGTACATGTAGGGCATCTGGCAGGCAGGTTCTCCCAAGGGTTTCCAGGAATGTGGACATGTAAACAAAAAGAGCTGGGAGACATTCCTGTGGACATTCCATGCCTGTGGACAAAATCCCTGTACAATTTCTAGAATCCATTGCACACAATACTGTACCATTAGGCTCCTCCCTGAGACGTCGCCAAAAGGTACCGAATGGCGATTGAACTTATTCATCACCAGATGTTCACAAGGTATTAGAGACTACAGACCAATTATTTTTGCACCTTTCAATGCCACAGACCTGCGGCATATTTTATTTGTTGTTGTGGATATACTTGGACAGTGGATGGCATTGTCGACACCACAACGTGAAATCTCTCCAAATATTGACACGTGGTGCATGCTGGGTCACCTTAAAGCTTGGCCTATAATTCAACTGTCAAAACAAGGAGGTTAAATACAATCTCCTTGGTCAAAACCATGTCTCACACTCCATGCAGCCGTCGTTACTCGCACATTAAGAAAATACACACATTCCAGGTCGGCGACCCAAAACAATACAAACATTTCTATATGGAGAAAACAGTAGATGTAACAAAATCATGAAAGGAATACCTGTTCTGTGTGAATAGGAGACATCCACGCTGCGTCCATACTCACTGAAGGCCGCCATCTTGATGACGTATGCAGTTTCAGGGAGGACATTTGTGACGTTGTAGGATTTTTTATTTCCTTCGATCCTGTTGACGTAAAAGTGAAATTAAGAATCAATCTGTTTCATTCAATCCAACGTGATGATCTACATCTACTCAATAAAAAGTCATTATTGTCAACGTAATATTTTCCTTTACATGATGCTTGTTTTCTTTAACAAATGAGTGTAATCAAAGGTAAATTTTGTCGAGGGGCTAGTTGAAAGTAACAGAAAAAGGACAAACAAACAATGAAGCACAATGCATATATAGCAAGAGATCCTTTCAGTCTAGAAGCTGGCTTTAAAAACAACTTGTAAAAATCTGGCATTACTGATTTCTTTACCTCAGTACTGTTATTGCGCTGCCATATCCGTCTGATATGTCTATTTCGTAGAAAACAACCTTTGCCAAAGCAGGTTTCCATTCCAGGAACATCCATGTTGCCGAGCTGACGGAGACTGTCAAACCCGAAGGCGGATCTGTGTCTGAAACATAAGTGTGCAATGTTATGAGAACACACAGAGACAAGAATGTTGATTGTCAACAAAGTAGGCGATAGTCCACAAGAAGAAAATGTCGTGCTGACACACACACACACACACGCACACACACACACACACACACACACACACACACGCACACACACAATCACACACACACAATCACACAAACACACACACACACATGCAGACATACAAACACACACAGTGCACACATACACACACACACGTACACACATGCGCGTACACACGCATGTGCGCGCGCACACACACACACAGACAAATGCATAATGTATAGATTGATAAAGTATAAATAGATGGATAGACGTCTAATATCCTTAAATTTCAATAAAACCAGTACTAACCTGTAACAGCACTTGTCCTGACGCTGATGCTCCTCCCCAGCCTGCTCACGGCCACCACGCTGACGTCATACCGAGTAGCCGGAACAAGTCCTGTCAACTTACAGCTGTCCCTGTCTCCTGTCTGCACTACGGAAACACGTCTTCCGTTTCCGGTGTAGGTTATGTTGTATCCGGTCAGCGCAGCTTTTGGTGGCTGCCATGAGATGGAAATAGTGTCGGTTGTCCAGTCGTCCACACCTATTCCTTTTGGAGGGTCAGTGCCTGAAATTAACAACAAGGTATCTTTAGGAAGAAAACAATAATAGCAAAAAGGTACGTAAACTTTAGATGTATCTGTCATTGCAGCACGCTTGAAGTGCTACATTCGGTAAATAGTGTAACATCTGGAAACAAAACAACGTTGCTTCTTATCGAGCTTGGAGGTTGATCAAACTTTTCCTTACCTGTGGCGGCAGTGACGGTTACTTCTAACCCTTCGTTGTAGCGGTTGATGCTCGTGGCCGATATTATATATTCCATGGCTGGAACTAGGTCGTCAAATGATACATCGGTTGGACTGGTCGGTACTAGGCGTGTCACCAGGACTTCGGCAGTATCACTCCGCCTGATCCATATCCTGTGGCCAATAGCGATGGAGGTAGCTTTCTTCTTCCAGGAAATTCGCACGGTTGTCTCTGTGATGTCTGTCACATGAAACTCCTCGGGTGGAGGTGTCACTATAGAAAGTGAAATGTGTGAATTTTAAAAAAAATGAAACAAAACATGCAAAATATGGAATAAATTGAAAGCAAAAAATACAAATACATTGAGCTGGCAGGTAGATGGTTTAGAAAAATGTTAGAGAGCTACCATTTACCAACAAACGCAGTATAATTCCCAGCGATCTTTTCTAAAAGTGTCAAACCTATTTAATATAAATGTTAAATAATGTTTAGTACGTTGTTCCTGAATATTTTTTAAAAGAATAACGTTTAAACATTTCTAAAGGCATGAATTGTACCCAAAAAATTATATGTAAATATTGCACAATCCCGATACTGAAGCTCAACTGATCCTAAATTCTTCTTCTGGTCAATGCAAAGTATAGAAAACATACATTAACACAGCTTTAAAAAATGCATAATTTACGTGTCGCACAGATGAACTTCAACAGGCCAGCTGTCCGTGTACAACCCTGTGGCCACGAGTGCCACCCTGTACTCTTGGTCAGCTACGACGTTTGAGAATACAAACGTTTCGTTCTGGGGGCCAACGTTTGTAGTAACCACTGTTAGGTTGTGGTTAGATCTGTCGCCAGCTAAGGTGAGATTTGCTATGTAGCCTTGAAGAGGCCCGTTCGGTCTGGTCCAAGTGACAGCAAGGGACGTATACGTCGTTGCTGCCGAACAGAAAAGGAACTGTGGAGTGTCCATTTCTGAAACGCAAAATAATCAGTCATGAATTTTCGGCCGTTTAAAAAAAATAACCATACTGTAAATCGTACAAAACAGTTGAAGACTGAGCAAATATATACGGTAAGTTGAAAAGAAACATTGGAAAACGATACCAATGTCGTAGAATGTCAAAATCAAACGAAAAGGACGAAATTGTATTATAAAAGAAATGAATTTGAAGACTACATTATTTGCCAAACCATACCCTGTTTCATTTGTTCAACCTTCAAAACCACGTAGATTTCATAATGAAAGCAACTTTTTTGGCCAAAGTTTTCTTTATTCGCACGCTCGCATCAGTTTTGGGGTTCCCAGAGAATGATAATCAAATCAACATGACCTTAGTTTCGCCCTCCATGCACCTGTCGCTATTTGGACAAAAGCATGGCCTGTGCCCTGATTCGAAAAATGTAGGTGCTTACCAGTCATGCACTGGACTGTGACGTCAAGGCTCTCAGTTGTACCCACGACAGCACGAACTGTGACGTTGTACACAGTACCACTCTTCAAACCGTCAATGATGACGTAGACACTTCTGTTCCCCGATGGAAGTGACGTCATCAGTTCTGTTGGTTCTGCATCATCGTCCAACACATCCTGGTACCAAATATGGCATCCAGAAAGATGGGCGGAGGGATACGTCCAATGCAGTGAAATGGCGTCCGACCTTTTCGAACTGCAAGTCAGGTTCTGCGGTTGTGGGTTGACTGGATAAGACGCGGCAGGTAAAGATGTGAAACGGAGTTATCAAAAATCGCCAGCTACTTACTTACACTTGTTTAACCCTCAAACACCCGAATGGGGTCCATTTGGACCTCAGGCGTATATTTTTATGTGCTATTTGAATTTTTTCATTCGAAAAAAAATTCCTCCCGTGACTCGACTTTGTCGATAAATCTCTTCTACAAGTTCTCCTAAATTTTTTTTTGGAGATCGGCACAAATTTGTAAAAATAACAACGGAAGTCTTATGTAAGACCGTCTGGGGTCCAAACGGACCCCAGCCATGTATTTGCACTTTCCTACACACAAAATTGTTCGGATGTCCACAATATGTCTTCAAGGAAGCATTATCGCTTTAATATTATGCAGTTTGCCAAGTAACCTCAACCTTAGGAATTAGGTCATCAGGTTTTCAGAGGTTTGACAATTTGACAATCATATGAGGTCAAAGGTCAATCCATATTCATTCCAGCATGCCTCATCCTATTTTTGCATAAATTATGATAATGAGTTGGGTTTTTTAAACACTTAATCATGCCAAAATATAACTCTTACTATGTTTAACCAATATATGTGCAAAGATCACTGAAAGAATGCAAAAAGAAATATAAATTTGAAAGAAACCAAATGGGGTCCATTTGGACCCCGTTCGGGCATTAACGTTACAAAAAAAGTTCTGGTGTTTGAGGGTTAAAGATAGAACTTTTCATCCAACACAAGGTAAATTTTATGACATAGAGCTTTCGACCAGTCACTCTGGACTTTCTAGGTAGACAGACCCAGAGAGACAAGCCACGTGACTTCTTTGAGGTGTGACGTCAACACTGAGTCAAATGTATCTGGTAAGCGATGTTGGTCCCTGACATATATTTACTAACAATCTAACTTATAAAAAAGGCACAAATGAGCAAACTAACCTCGTTCACAAATAAACTTCTTTGGGCGGATACAGTTTGCATCGTTCCAACGATCGGGCATGTTAATGGAGTTGTGAGGCCAGTAATGAGCACAAAATTGGTCTCCCTCGAAATAGTCTGGCTGATTTCCACCCCACACCTTAAACTGCCCGACAGACGTTCCATCTGACCAGACCCACGTCCCATTTGATCCTGAAAAAAAACGCGATCAAAAGTGATACAATCGTCTTATCTATCTCCCTCCCCTTTCTTGCTCGCTCCCTTCCCCCTTCTCTCCTTTCTCTCCCTCCCAAGCTCTGTCATCCTCCCCCTTTCTGACCCTCTGCCTCTCTCCCTTCCCCTCGCACCCTCCCTGTCTCTGTCCCCTTCCATCTCTCTCCCTCTCCTCTCTCTCCTTTCTCGCCCATCCCCTATCTCGCCCTTCCACTTTCTCTCCCTCCCAATCTCTGTCCCTTCCCCTCTCTGTCCCTCCCCATCTCCCCCTCTCCTCGCTCTCCCTCCACATCTCTGTCCATCCCCGTCTGTCCCCATTCCCACTCTGTCTTCCCCTCCCCCCTCGCTCTCCATCCCCATCTCTGTCCCTTCCTCCTCTTTCCCTCCCCTCCCCTCTCCTTCTCTTACTTTCCCTCCCCGTCTGTCCCATTCCCCCTCTCTCCCTCCCCTCTCTCCCTCCCCTCTCTTCTTCCCTCGCTCTCCCTCCCCATCTCTGTCCCCTTCCTCCTCTCTATCCCTCCCCCTCTCTCTATCCCTCCCGTATTTGTCCTTCCCCCCACATCTCTCTCCCTCATACCAATCTAACCATTTTCTAATTTGACTGAATTTTAAGCAAACTGTACTTCTGCACTTGAAACGTTGAATATTTCTGTTCTTATGACTGTTTCTGCGTAGCACATCAACCATCAACAAATCCTTTAATATGTGCTTCCAATGCATTCATAGTTACTGCTTCACTGTGGATTTTTTTAAACAGCAAATTCCAAACCCCACCAAAAAGCTAACGAAAAGAAAGGAATAATAACAGTACTTTACTCTTCGTAATCCAATCTAATGTCAAAAGTTTTATGTCACCTAGGTCACTCAGGCCTATCCAGAATTGTCCGTCGGGGTCGACCGAATTCTTGAGCGCCACGAGGAAGTTGTGTGTGCCGCTATCCTTGACGTTGGCTAGCCGGCCTCCTTCTGGTTTGCACCTGGCGTTCGCCGTTTGCCAGCTGACGAGCTCGTCAAACGCCCTGTAGCAGATGTGACCACCGCTTGGGTACCATCCATAGGGACACGGTTCTGATAGAGAAAGTGCACTTTGTTACTGGCGGGAGTCCGCGGAACAGATTGTCTTAGTGGTGCTCAGCAGCAAGGATTGGGGTTTCAGTTGATTGACAGGGTTGTGACCCGTAATGCCCTGGGTGGTAGGATGTGGAATAAGGTCGCCAGGTTTGTGTACTGTGTAATCATGGTATGAAACATGAACCATGGTAAATCGTTCAGCCATAGTATTACATGTGTATTAGTCCACTCTAGTAATGTAATCTAATCGGATGGTTTAAGGTACATTTACACTTTTACGGAAGTCTGAAATCGCCCATTTCTTGTTAAAAGTTTAAAAGGTTTATCTGCATGTACCAACTGAATCGCAAAAACTATGTTACTGTTACAAATATGTTTTACTTTGTTCTCCTTTGCTTTTCACTATATTGTATGTCTGGGGCAAAGCGGAAATAGATATCCTTACACAAAAAGAGACATGGCACCCTCAAAACTCAAGGTGTTTATCAAATACTTTATCAAACATTTTTAAAAGAAACGTACCTTCACATGCCTCTCTCATTGTAGCAATCTGGTGTTCATTCAAGGGGATGTTAAAGAGCTGTAAGCATGAGATTCTCCCTGTAAAAGTCCCATACATCGCTCCATCTATGTACCCTACTTTGACGGCATACTGAGTCGCGAGCTCAACAACCGCTGTGTAGTTCTTGCTCCTGGCTTTGGCGCCGTCCACCCAAACAGCCTGCTCCCTTGCTCCGAAGTCAACACTCCCGCCAACAAAATGCCATCGGCCGGTGTCAAGGGCGGGCGAAGTTGCCGGGGCTATAAGATGACTTCCATCCCTATGTACTGGACTGAAATGTTTAAGCAAAACAACCACAAATCAGTGGCTCGTATATAAGGATTTAAGGCTTTGTCCCTATTTTTGAACAACCTAGACCGGGAGAGGGGGCCCCGCCCTCTAATTATTATATAAGGCGCTGTAACTACTAACCTGCTTATCGTATGACACCAGAGGATAATCAATGCGTAAAATTGGATCATAATACTTTGCTGCCATTGTAACGCAACGTGGCGTCAGTATGACGACATTTATTTAGTTTTTTGCTAAAACTGTCTAAGTAGGCTATTCCAGTAAAATTCAACGGTACTCAACAAAACAGCATAGTTTGTGATAGAATAGGAAGATTTGCTAGGACGTGGGCTATCTTACCGCCTTAGAAAAAGAGGACATAAAATATATAGCGTTTTTCCTATCTATGCATAGTTATCCGCCATGTTGGATTTTAAATCTTAAAATTAAAAAAAATTAAAATACATTATTCAAGACACAGACTTTAAATAGAATGCAAATGGATATATGGACTTACGCCGTGTGAATTTCATAGTACCATTGCCACAGATACACTCCCCTGCCGCCATTTTGGTACGTGTACTCAAACAGAGGTCCTGACGTCCCGGTAGGGTAGATGTGGGCCAGTATGGTGTAGGAATAACGCACGTCCAGACCGCCGTTGTCGTTGGGAATGTCGATGTACGAGTCCGGAGTACCGGAGAACAGGAACGCTTGGGAATCCGGACCTGCTGGACCTTCAACCAACTGCGTTCCTGAAGCTATGCCGTCATTTCCGTTTCCGGTAACGTCTCTCGTGCCATCTTGTTTGTTCAGAGGCCAACGACCGACCGGCTCCACAGCTGAATCTGTTCAAGTACAGGTAAAAGAAGTATTTATCATTATTATCATCATTTATCATACGCTGCCTGAAAACAACATTTATTTATCGAGTAACTCATGGGAAAAAGTCTGAATTTGTTGTTTGATTCACCGTGAATTTTCCTGTCTATGGCTATGTGCTTCCAAATCTCTACCAACAGGCGCTTACGCCAACTTTCCCCTCACTCTAGGGAAGATTCTACCCACCAATGTAATCTAATCGGATGTGCAAGTACATTTGCACTTTCCGGAAGTCGCCCATTTCTTGTTAAAAGTTAAAAGTTTTGTTTTAAGTTTAAAGTTTGGGCAGGAAGATTCTACCCGCCAAATTGAACTGAAATTTAAGATAAATCAGTGGAAACCAAATCCAATCCCTCCTTCCTTTCTACTACAAACACAAGCAAACAGACACAAAAGTACACTGAAAACATTACAATTTTCATTACCCTAAAGAATAACCACCTATTTAAGAAAATAAACCTATGTCATAGGGAAATTGATTTCAGTATATTTCAGTTTCTAATTCATTAATGAAGAGACAGATGTGATATATATATAAGACACTGCATCAACTGTTAGGGTTACCAATGGTTATAGAAGCAAAGAACCTTTTTGCAACACGTTTGAAAACGACGCGGTCGTCATAGGCAGAGCTAGATTAGAACATGTGCGTGTCCGGCATAAGAAAGTGCCGGTCGCGGTAGCGTTGTACAAGTGGTCGGCTAAGGAAAGTACCTTAGTTCTTACCTCGATGAAAAAAATGGTACGGGAAAAAGCGATCGTTATGGCCAGATGTCGAGCTCATAGAGGTGGTCCTTGTGTAAGTCTGACTGTAAAACTTTACCAATAAAAGTACTCAAAGATCTAGACTACTCACGGACAACAACTCCAGCCCGCATGCAATCATGGCGCTCCCATGTGAGAGTGTGAAACTTGACGTAACGAGCGGTGATGGAGCCACTGTAGGATGACAGCTCATGTCTCACAGGTGTGTCTTTGTCAATGTTTCCCGGGAATATCTGGGGAAAGATTAATAATTGGTCATCAAGTGAAGAAAGGGGGTGCATAGGTCAAAGGTAAAGAGCATGGATTTCTTTTAGCACATGCGTTTAGGGGGTGGGGTAAATATTGGGTATACAACATCAAGACTTCATTTTTTTAACTTTGTTGAATTTTTTGTCAGTTTTAATTAGTTTTGGTTTCATACTTATTGATATGATTGTGGCCAACATTTTTTAGAAGAATTTGGAGACCATTGAGGAGAACAATGGCAAGTGGTGTGATCACTCTAGCGGGTGTTAATGTTAGCCTAATAACATAAACATAAAGATAAAAAAGTACTAGTAACTAGCAGAGGAGAATGTTGGTAGACGAATAACATTACATCTTAATCAAGGTGGGGCAGTCCAAGATACATTTTACACTTACTATTGCCTGACCGTTGTCACCACGGTAGGTATTTATGTCTCCACTGTGCACCCCATACGTGATGCTGTATGATGTTACGAAATCGTCCGTTGCATGAATAATTGCATTTCTACCCTGGGTGATCACCGCCGTTACAAAGTACGTCTTGTGAAGATCTACCATAAGCCATTGGTTGATGTCTGATATTATAGGACACCAAGCCCCTTGGGCCACATTAGTCTCCTGGAAATCCAACACACCCTTGTCTGGGCTGCTATAAGGTTCATACTGTGACGATGCAGACATGTCAGGAACTCGGAAGGCGTCTGTAGTAAATATAGGTGTTAACATTCTTTGAGGTATGACTGTTTAATAAATTACCGATGAATAATTCATTACCTATGTTAACAAATGATTTTTTCGTTTTGTCTTTTTTTTTCGTGTTTCTGGATTTATTTCCAAATGCTGGGCACGTCGGGGACACTATTAATACGAAGTTAATTAAAAGGCAATGCCCAAGAAATGCTTATCTAATTTTTTGTTGTCAATATTTGAATGTCTTTTGCTTTATGGGGCAAGTAGAAAAAAGCATAGACAGAAATACGGTTGTGTTTGTGAGGCGGTGGGTTGAAATTGTGGATGTTGGATTAAAGACCAGGAGCCAAAGCGAAAATGACCATGATTTCGACGATCACGTGCGCGGCAGTCACATGGTTTGTGGGCCAAGTAAGATCGTATTAACGTACCTAATGACAATTTCTTTTTCACTTGATACCATGTAAGGTGTATTTTGCTTCAACTTTGACCTATCACCTACTCTATATATATAACGTCACCTATAACCTACACCTATAACCTACTCTATAACCTACTCTATCTATCTATCTATCTATCTATCTATCTATCTATCTATCTATCTATCTATCTATCTATCTATCTATTTATCTATTTATATCTATCTATCTATATCTATCTATCTATCTATCTATCTATCTATCTATCTCTCTCTCTCTATATATATATATCTATATCTATCTATCTATCTATCTATCTATCTCTATTTATACATATATATGTATATATATATATATATACAAACATATACAAACACATACATATACTATATAATTATACAAACATACACACACACATATATATATAGTGGGAAATAGGTATATAGCTACAAATGCGTACTTCAAACTGTAAATCCATTTGATTGGCTTACCACATTGGTTGTCACTGGGTGATACGTCTCCGTGTATTGTCCAATCTTGACTGGACCAATCAAATACGTTTCCTCCCTGTCCGCACTTACGCCGAGTGAGATCTGCCTCCATGGGTGAGAGGACACGATCCCACACGTTAAAGCACGACATGTCACCAGCGTATGCCTGAATAGGGCAAGAACAATATTATTTAGGACTAAGATCATGTTGATTTTACTACTGTAATTCACTTTATGTTCACGGGAGCAAAACGTCTGAGACATCTTCGATAGTTTGCGTTTGCAATTATGAAAAAAATCAATAAATGGTGGTAAAGTTTGAGGTAGTCTCCTTATATTCTGTCGTTATATTTTGCATGATGTTATGTCGACTCTAGAATGTGTAGTAATTGTATTAAAAATGAAGATCTGAATAAACCCAAAGCAAAATTAAATCGGTGTACTTCCCGTTCTACCATATCCGAGTCTCTATCCTGAAATATACATAAAATGAGGAGACCCCACTTGCCTGCTCGACTTCAAATGATCCTCCAACTGAGTCCTGCTCTTGGCCAAGAATCCAAGCACCACCGCTGCGGATCACGTGACCTGTGGCCAATCCAGAGCCGGTGTCGACCTGTTGTCCGTCCACGTATAAAGCCCACCAACCGTCCTGACTTTGCCAGGTGTAGCAGACTGTGTGACATCTGTCATCTTCAATGTCAAGATAGGTCTCAAGGGCATGTTCGAGATGGATCTGGATCTGAAGTCGAAACAAAGTAGATTAATCAATTCACAAGAAAAAACAAGAATTCCGAGACTTCATACCTCCATGAAATATGGGCTTGATATGTAAATGTATATTTTTTCCTCTTTAATTATGCAAATTACATCCGCATTAACATGATATATGCATCGTGATGTATGTTAACTTTTGATTAACTTACAGATGTCCAAAGTATGACATTCCCATTATTCACCATTAAGAAATCATAGAATTTTTGCATAAATTATGCAAAGTAGGTCATTATTTGCATAATTAGTATCTGTTGATGTTCTGCCTGCCATAGGTTATATACATTACATGTATGAAAGTAGTATAATGTAAAACACTGTAATCATAGAATTTCCTCATTAATTATGCAAATAAAGTCCTCATTTGCATAATTTGCATTTAATCATGTACATCTCTCTCTCAGCTACCTACACACCAAACATTATGAAAATATGTTGTTCCTATCTGGACTTATTGGCTTTTAAACATTTCGCCAGAAAGTGCCATGCAGTTCCAGAACAAGCTGCTAGGGGGACCAAACTCACACCACTTATTCCTGACAGGAAAACCAATCTGTCACCAAAACATCAAGACCACAGCATGTTCAGGACAAAAGATACAAAAAACCGGAAGTTCTGCTGCAGTACCAAGGTCATCCACCAGGAGGCCCATATTTGACCTTGACGTTTGTCTTCCTAAGACTTACCAACATACCAAATATCATCATAATCCATAAAGGCGTTCTGAAGTTATGCTGACCACAAAGTTGCGGAAACACACACAGACATACATACATACATACATACATACAGACAGACGCCGCCGAAAACAATACCTCCATTTTTCATGGAGGTAAAAAACAGCTCTTTATAAATACAAGATATGGACAAAAACTACGGCACACCCGGCTCCGTGTATCGATGTCCGCCATACTGACTTTGCCCCATTAGCATATGTTGATGAGGTTAAGTCAAGATGTAGCCTCTATGTTGCTTGTAGCTGGTAGGTAACGCTGGGAAAATAGGCACCCAAAGCAATATCATGGTAGTACAACTGGATTTTCAATTTCATACAAAAGATTTTGTTTTTACTTTTATAGACTTGTAATTGCATTAAATACTTTAACATTTGAGTTACATTTTTAATACTGTTGTAAGAAGATAAGTATTACCCGGAATCGTCCATTGTAGGAGAGTTGGATCTCATCATCATCGGCAACGTTGTAGGTGAACAGATACCCGGATGTCGCGCTCGTGACGTGCAGTTGTAAACACACGGTCAGAGCGTCCAGCTCAGCGGAGGTGTTGACGTTCAGCTGGACGTAGTTTCCTGTCGATTTCGCTTCAGGGAAAGTCATCTTCTTCAGACAACAACCTGGATCAAATCAAAATGCAAAGCTTTTAATGGTGATGTCACACTGTACTTCGCAAGGTAACTACTCCTGGAACACGTCTAGTGTGGCCGATAGACACAATGTATTGTAGAAGTGTATAACTTCATATAGGGGTAGAAATGAGAATATTTGCCTAAAATTCAGTAGGTGTTACTCTAAGATACATAGAAAAATCCTTACATTTCATACTTCAACGGTGTTATAAAACGTTGAATCTATCGGCCATGATAGTACTTGTACATATATAGTGCAGATGACTATGTACAAGACATAAGAGATGATTTTACACATCTGTTACAATACCTTGTAGCTATCGGCCACGGTATAGGCCACTGGCAATCAATCAAAACAAAAGGAACCCATTGTTTGCATAATGACGAGGTTTGAAATCTTCTTGGTGGATAACAATGCAAGCATTATAGGACTAAGGCAGATTATGTTCGCTCTATGTTCTGTGAAATGCAATAATATGTACACCGACAACACAAGGAACGTGAACAGCATGTTATGATTTTAATATCACCGTAAATAGTTTAAAGTTTGTGGTTGACATATCTGTAATCTATGAATCCTACCGGCTTGAGTGTGATGCACCAGACACACCAGAATGGCGAGCACTAAGGTATGTTCGATCCTCATGGCGGTATCTCTCCTATTGTAAATATACAATAAAAAAACCATAAAAAAACTTAAAAGAACAACAAAAGTCAGTATCAGTTTCTCATATATGTTTTATGAATATGTTCAAAGACATTTTGTGCAATTTCAAGGCAGCAAAACTGGATTTTCAATGTCAGCTTTCTGTTCATTCTTTTGATGAAGTAACTTAAAGTTGAATATTAATTATATTAACACATACTGCTTCATATTAGCACATTTCAATCATTATTTTATACTTAGGATATTTCAAATGGCAGAACCAAGCCCCAAGACGAGTCCCTAAGTTTATGGGTGATACCTTAAAATCAGATAAAGGCCCTTCCAGTAACCATTTTGCGTCAGAATTTTGGGAATTGTTGCTCCATAAGGGTCAATATCGTACATCGGGATAGTGTTGCTCCCCCGCAACTTTACTGTTGCATTTGTCGACAAGTGGTTCTGATGTAGATAGGTGACTAGAATATTGACATCGAAAAATAGGGTTTCCAAGCCTAAACAATTATTTTATACCCAGAAGGAACGTGTATTTCTGATTCGATCTTCAAGGACTCAAGAGTCAACGAAATAATAACGATATAAATTATTCAATGTGACAAGCCTGAAGCATGATTGCTTTGATAGCAATTAACTGGTGTATAATACCGAGCAGCGTTGTGCTTTGTGAGTTGAACAAAAGCCTTTTGTGTCCCGATATAGCGTTAAGTGATTGGAACTTAATGAGCCCTTCTTCCATGACAAAGGCGCTACGTTCCACGTAGCGTGGATATTTCTAGACAGTAAAAATATAATAATAAAAGTCTTCTGGTCAAACAAGTTACGGCTGAAACTGCGAATAGTATACAATTTCTGTAGTAGCTGTAAGAATTGTTGATCCAAAATTAGGATGACTTTAGGTAACATTAAAGATATAGGAGCTTAAAATCTATCTGTTTCAATGTGTATCTGTATGTCTTAAACCAGTACCCCTATTTTTTTTCTTTTTCATAAAACATCGGTTTTGAACCAATAAGGATATCAATACATAACGAAGAAGCGAGATCAGGCCGAATCTAGAAAGTATAGACATCACTCATATTAATTTATGTATATGTGCCAAAGCTGTAGGGCCATACATATACACACGAATTAACACAGTGACTTCTGTTGGTTCAGTGGGACCTATGTATTCAACACAATTTATTTATATTTATTTAATCTTCAAAGACACCTGGGTAGCTCCTTCAGCCAATAGCTGATTTCCAAGGAGGCCCAGGGGGGTACGAAATTCAACATGAACTGAGGGAATTTACATGAAAACATAACTTCAAATCATAATCAACGTAAATCGATTTCCGTTCAAAATGATTGGAGGTCAGAGGTCGTTGAATGATACAAAATACACCAAAAGGAGCAAGAAATAACCATTATCTTGCTGTTAAAAACATACACAAAAAAGTCTTCAAAAACATAACTGTACATGTATTGCAGTAATACTAATGATTTTAATCTCACAGAGATCATCTCCACTTGATACCTAAATAGGTTTATGAAATGTTTATATATGAAGAAAAAAGTCATCGTTTGAATTTAGTATTTTAAAGAGTAGAGCTGATCAGAAGTAAACTTTGAACCTTCAGCTTGGACCTAGTTAAGGGGCTTCAAACCTTTCCCAAAACATGTAACAGAATACCTGTACACAACACTAAGGTCAAGATATCTGCCTTAGTAAGTCTTGTTAAACTGGCAGAAAGTTGACCAAATCTGACTAAAAATGTCCAAATGGAAGCAAAATGTATAGGACAATAACAGAACAAAAGTAAAAAGTAAACCAATCGCGCATGACCATTTCCTGGCACCTCCAAAGTTATTCATTATTTTTTAGATTGACCATTCGTCCATCCATACTTAGCTTGGTTTGACCATGACGAGCAAAAACGTGCAGGGCATGCGGCATGCGGCTAAAGTAGCACAAGGGGTCGGGTCTTTTTCTTAGTCGATCAAATTTTTAAAGCTTGCATTTCAACCAGCACACAATTTGGTTTTACCGAAGAAAACACAAACACCTGCCATATTCTATACTCAGCTTTACTCAGTTGACTGCAGACTGAAAATTAAAGAAACAAGTGCTTTTACAAAAGCTGCCATTTTCGCAGCAGATTTTTTATGAAAAGGCTTACAGTTTTTACAAACTGTTGGATGCATATATGGCAACAAAATCAGTGTCAGATATTTTGATTAGTCTCTGCAATATATTTACACAAATATGTGTAATGTTATTATAGTCATGTACATATAAGAATTATAAACTTTAGACATAATAGACTAGTTCACATGTCATTACCGGTAAACTTATTATTACTTTTTTGCCATCAGTATCATATTGAATAATTTCTTAACAGTTTTAGTAGGATCCATACTTCTGTGGTGCAGGTACAATTTGTATGGAATAGGTAATTTTCAATGTTACATGCACCAGTTCAGGTATGCAAAAAATGTATTTCGAACCCTGAGTGCATTCACTAGGCTATGTTTAGTTCCATAATTTACCAACATGGCTAGCAGACGACATGCCCCCCTCCCACCCTTACAAAGTTGTTTACATCATGTTTATCCACACTCCGATATCGATAGAAAACTAATGCATGGAATAAAAGGTGACTACTGTGATTGAATCTCCTCTTATTTTTTGTGGAAACCAATTTAAATAAAGTTTGAGCCGAGATACATGTATTTATGTCAAAAGACGAGATGACAAGGCCTCCCCATTCCTACTACTACTAGTATGAGTGCTTATGTACAACCGGCTTTGTTTACATCATGTAAAGCGCCACGCCGATGGAAAACTACACCATGGAATGAAATGTGACTACTGTGGTGCGATCTCCATTTTATAGGCTTCCCCTTTGTGGAAACAAAATTAAAATTGGTCAAGTTTGAACCGAGATATGGAAAGCTGAAAATCTAGACTAAGCCACACTGCCAATGCTCATTGACATAATTTATGTAGTTTATTAAAATCCTTGATTACTGTGATTATAAACATGTTTTTATCAACATTTTTGGCAAATAATAAAATCAAGTTATTTTTTAGGACAAATTAAGTTTGTTTTGTCAGCAGCTTTGTTATGCAACATTATTATAAGCATGATTTTGAAATTAGAACCCGCAATAGAAAGTATACAAACTTCCAAGGCATGGATAAACCAATGCTCATTGACATAATTTATGCAGTTTATTAAAATCCTTGATTACTGTGATTATAAACATGTTTTTATCAACATTTTTGGCAAATAATAAAATCAAGTTATTATTTAAGACAAATTAAGTTTGTTTTGTTAGCAGCTTTATTATGCAACATTATTATAACCATGATTTTGAAATTAGAACCCGCAATAGAGTATACAAACTTCCAAGGCATGGATAATGTTCTAACATGGTCTTGCAATGTCTGTTCACCCACCCATGGATGCATCCATCCATGGAATGTTTGTTCTGGTATTATTACCATTTTCGCTAAGGCGAAAAATGGTAAAAAATCACCTTATTATCTTATAACTAAGCTTAACTCAGTTGACCACAGAACTGCAGACCTGCCACCACAGCAGACGTATGGGATGAGCCTGTTCAGTCAAAATGACCACTACGTCTCTTCTCGCCACAATACGTTACCAGAGACACACCCGTTGCATCAATAATTCAAACATTAATCTCCAAAAGTACAATGGGACACCACTAGACACCAGGCAGTATACATGCGACCTTTTGTGTCCCGCTACGATGTCAATTGATTGGTTTATATCACGCTCTGTCTGGTAGTTTTCCAGCATTGACAGCTCAATGTGAAACATGATGTCATTGAAATCGACTGCACAACCGCTACCAGTTTACTAGTGATACATTATTGTATACACCAAGAAAAAAAAACTCAAATGTTTTATACTTTTATTTATTCTAATTATCAGTGAGGTAGTTATAGACCTTTTAAAGTTATGTCGATCAGAAAATTATTTTGTGCCTTAAAACCAATCCTATAGTCCAGTTTTCCTCGATCAAAACTTAAAAATGAAAATATTTTACCTACATTTTACATGCAACCACTTTTACAGAATAATCCTTTCAATAGTAATGATTTTCTGTACTTGTATCAACAGGATGATCCTGTCAATAGCCTTATCCTTCTGTTGGATGGACGTATGTGACCTCTCACGGGCCGTCCTTATTTGGCTAGATTTGATCATGATGAGCTAATATCCGCCTTGGTCCCCGCCATGGACACAGCAAAAGTAGCCGCAAAAGCTTGCTGTGTTCCCTACAATGGCAACCATACTGCCCATATTTTCTCTCGTGCTTTACAATGTAGAGGTTGGAGATACCAGCGATATGTTATGCTCTACTGCTGTTCAAAGAATCTTCCAGAGTACGGTCTGATCAAATATTACATCAAAACAAAATAATAGTGGTTCAGGAATGTCCCAGACTCGAAGCATCGAATAGCAAATAATAAAAATAGAAGTAGAAGCAACCAATTGGCAGAGGAGGTATAATATTAATAAAGAAATGGGCTGGACTACATGATGTATGGACCAATCATCAACAGGTTGCCTCCAGGCTTGTTAATATTTGTTGCTGTGCATGATTACGGTCTGATCAAATATTACATCAAAACAAAATAATAGTGGTTCAGGCATGTCCCAGACAAACGAATAGCAAATAATAAAAATAGAAGTAGAAGCAAACGGATGACAACCATTGCAGAGAAGGTATAATATTACTAAAGAAATGGGCTGGACTACATGCTATACGGACCAATCATCAACAGGTTGCCTTCAGGCTTGTTAATATTTGTTGTGCATGTTATTATTGTACGATGTCGTAGGACTATCAAGGAAGCTGTTAAAGAACCAGCCGCTGACTAGGATCTAAGACAGACAATTTCGGAAGAAGACAGTGTTTTTTCGATGCATAAATGACCATTTCACAAATGCAATCATTATGCGATCGTACAAGGGTCGTATGTGAGACCTACGCGTTCGACCCCTGACTCTTCTCTTCATGCTTCCACACACAGGGATGAGACTGACGTAGCACTACTACTGGGGTCGGGTATTATTTTAAGTCGATTCAATCCCTGACCCCCCGGAGGAAGGGCATGCGCGGAGTATTGGAGGCCCGGGGAAGAGTGTAGCAGTGGTGACTCGAGAAGCAGAAGTCGTCTAGTTTGGATTTCAGCCCACACGCCATTTGGTTTTACCTAGGAAAGAAAAACATCTGCCCTAACTATTCTATAACTCACCTTTGCTTTGTTGACCACAGACTGAGTGCAGACCTGCCACCACAGCAGACGTATGGGACGAGCCTGCTCAGTCAAACTGACCACTACGTTTCTTCTCGCCACAATACGTTACCAGAGACACACCTGTTGCATCAATAATTCAAACATTAATCTCCAAGAATTCAATGGAACACCACCAGACACCAGGCAGTATACATGCGACCTTTTGTGTCCCGCTACGATGTTGATTGATTGGTTTATAGCACGCTCTGCCTGGTAGTTTTCCAGCATTGACAGCTCAATGTGAAACATGATGTCATTAAAATCTACTGCACAACCGCTACCAGTTTACTAGTGATACATTATTGTATACACCAAGAAAAAAAACCTCAAAGGTTTTATACTTTTATTTATTCTAATTATCAGTGAGGTAGTTATAGACCTTTTAAAGTTATGTCGATCAGAAAACTTTTTTGTGCCTTAAAACCAATCCTATAGTCCAGTTTTCCTCGATCAAAGCTTAAAAATGAAAATATTTTACCTACATGTTACATGCAACCACTTTTACAGAATAATCCTTTCAATAGTAATGATTTTCTGTACTTGTATCAACAGGATGATCCTGTCAATAGCCTTATCCTTCTGTTGGATGGACGTAAGTGACCTCTGACGGGCCGTCCTTACTTGGCTATGTTTGATCATGACGAGGTAATATCCACCTTAGTCCCCGCCCTATGGACACAGCAAAGGTAGCCGCAAAAGCTTGCTGTGTTCCCTATAATGGCAACCATACTGCCCATATTTTCTCTCGTGCTTTACAATGTCGAGGTGGGAGTTACATGCGATATTTGATGCTCTACTATTGTTCAAAGAATCTTCCACAGTACGGTCTGATCAAATATTACATCAAAACAAAATAATAGTGGTTCAGGAATGTACCAGACTTGGAGCCACGAATAGCAAATAATAAAAAATAGAAGTAGAAGCAAACGTATGACAACCGTTGCAGAAGAGGTATAGTATTACTAACGAAATGGGCTGGACTACATGCTATACGGACCAATCATCAACAGGTTGCCTTCAGGCTTGTTAATATTTGTTGTGCATGTTATTATTGTACGATATCGTAGGACTTTCAAGGAAGCTGATAAGAACCAACCGCTGACTAGGATCTAAGACAGACAATTTCGGAAGCAGACAGTGTTTTTTCGATGCATAAATGGCCATTCCACAAACGCAATCATTATGCGATCGTACAAGGGTCGTATGTGAGACCTACGCGTTCGACCCCTGACTCTTCTCTTCATGCTTCCACACACAGGGATGAGACTGACGTAGCACTACTACTGGGGTCGGGTATTATTTTAAGTCGATTCAATCCCTGACCCCCCGGAGGAAGGGCATGCGCGGAGTATTGGAGGCCCGGGGAAGAGTGTAGCAGTGGTGACTCGAGAAGCAGAAGTCGTCTAGTTTGGATTTCAGCCCACACGCCATTTGGTTTTACCTAGGAAAGAAAAACATCTGCCCTAACTATTCTATAACTCACCTTTGCTTTGTTGACCACAGACTGAGTGCAGACCTGCCACCACAGCAGACGTATAGGACGAGCCTGCTCAGTCAAACTGACCACTACGTTTCTTCTCGCCACAATACGTTACCAGAGACACGCCTGTTGCATCAATAATTCAAACATTAATCTCCAAGAATTCAATGGAACACCACTAGACACCAGGCAGTATACATGCGACCTTTTGTGTCCCGCTACGATGTTAATTGATTGGTTTATAGCACGCTCTGCCTGGTAGTTTTCCAGCATTGACAGCTCAATGTGAAACATGATGTCAGTAAAATCGACTGCACAACCGCTACCAGTTTACTAGAGATACATTATTGTGTACACCAAGAAAAAACAACTCAAAGGTTTTATACTTTTATTTATTCTAATTATCAGTGAGGTAGTTATAGACCTTTTAAAGTTATGTCGATCAGAAAATTATTTTGTGTCTTAAGACCAATCCTATTGTCCTGTTTACCTCGGTCAAAACTTAAAAATGAAAATATTCTACCAACATGTTACATGCAACCACTTTTACAGAATAATACTTTCAATAGTAATGATTTGCTGTGTTGTATTAACAGGATGATCCTGTCAATAGCCTCATCCTTCAGTTTGATGGACGTATGTGACCTATCACGGGCCATCCTTACTTGGCTAGGTTTGATCATGATGAGCTAATATCCGCCTTGGTCCCCGCCCTGGACACAGCAAAGGTAGCCGCAAAAGCTTGCTGTGTGCCCTATAATGCAATGGCATACTGCCCATATTTTCTCTCGTGCTTCACAATGTCGAGGTGGGAGTTACATGTGATATTTGATGCTCTACTATTGTTCAAAGAATCTTCCACAGTACGGTCTGATCAAATATTACATCAAAACAAAATAATAGTGGTTCACGAATGTCCCAGACTCGAAACAACGAATAGCAAATATAATAATAATAATAATAAAAATAGAAGTAGAAGCAAACATATGGGCAGAGGAGGTATAACATTACAAAAGGAATGATCTGGACTACATGCTATACGGACCAATCATCAACAGGTTGCCTTCAGGCTTGTTAATATTTGTTGTGCATGTTATTATTGTACGATCAGGGCGCAAAAATACGTTTGGCTCTCCGGTGATTTTTAGATTTGGCAACCTTTCGGCGATCAACGTATACGACCAATGCTTGTACGTGTGGACTGTGTGACGTCGGGGTTAATATCTGTACGTGTCGTAAACGGTCGTCGCCTTTTGAAACGGTCGAAGAACGGTTAACGGTCCATTCACACCGCGATGGTTCGTGGCGTAGAGATTTAGGGTATAAGTTAGGATTTTAGAGCTACGCTTTTTGACCCGGGTTCGGGTTGTGCTTTTTCTTTTTTTACTAATACCTTTTTTCATCATGACCCTTCCTTACATTTGCAATTTGTATATTGCTTTTATACTAGTAGTATAATATTACGTTTGATACGTTTTTGGACCTCAAAAATTTTATGATACGCTCGGATATGGCATCGAGCAGTTAGCGATATGGCATGGAAAAGGCGACGAATGTTCTGGACGACCGTTTACAAGACGGTAACTAGCGACGCCGGCTTTTGCCTAGGTCACATTTCCAAACTAGGGCCCGGTTGGGCTGTTTTTATAAACGAAAAATGAACAATTCATATCAAGAATATACACAGATAGCGCTCTTGATAACATTTTCCACTTTTTTGGTGTTTAAATGTCCTTTGTACCATACTTTTTGTTCCTGCTAACTGCCAGGACGGGCCCCTGTTTGGAAATGTGACCTCATCATAAACAAACTCACCTCTACACTGTTGAACACAGACTGGTTTCACTCCTGTCACCGTAGCAAGAAATGCCGAACGAGCCTTCTCTGTGAAACTTACATGTACCAGTACGTCTGTTCTCTCCACAATACCTCACCAGAGACACACCTGTTACATCAATTATTCAAACATTAATCCTCTACCGTGGGTCGAGTAATCAACAAGAATACAATAAGAAACCACTCAAACAGTTGTAGGTATACAGAAGGTATACACGCGACTTTTGTGTCCCGCTGCGATGTTAATTGATGGGGTTATATTAATATCTAGCCCTGCATGGTAGTTTTCCACGCAATCTAGCTTTCTACGCAGTGCATTCATACAGTGCCTTTATAGACCGCCCAAGGCAAAACATGGTGTCCTTGAAATCGAGGCAACTGCTGCCATATAAGCGATAATAAAAGTAATATAATGTAACGATAATACGATAATACGATGTAACGATAGCGATAATACAATGTAACAAACAGGACTCAATTGTTTTGTACTATCATTTTTAGTGGTATGAAAAAAGTTTGATAGTGCAGGTAGAGGTGACCAGAACATCATTCTGTGCTTGAAGCCGGGACATGTAATTTCATGTGTATGTAAACAACGTGCCGCCATTTTGTTTGTTGCTGGTGAGTTGATCTCACTGCTAGACGTATGCATAGTAAGTTAGTAACGTAAACAATGTGCCGCCATTTTGTTTGTTGGTGGTAGGTTGATCTCACTGCTAGACGTATGCATAGTACGTTAGTAATAATAACGTAAACAATGTGCCGCCATTTTGTTTGTTGGTGGTGGGTTGATCTCACTGCTAGACGTATGCATAGAAACGTACACAACATGCCGCCATTATGCTTGTGGCATGGATTTGAATCCTTGCTTGTGGGTTGATCTCACTGCTAGACGTATGCATACGTAAACAACATGCCGCCATTTTGTTTGTTGCTGGTGGGTAGACTGAGAAATGTTTTACATATTAAAAACACCATGCTTGAATTTTAGTGTGTTAACAAAGCAGATGGAGTAAAAAATAAATGAACAATAAACTTAATCGACCGTTCTCTTTTTTTTTTCAATAAGCATACAATATACAATGTAGTGAACCACCCTTACCTAATAATAATTATCAGAATGATGAAATAATAACAATAATAATTCAACTCATATCTGATGGTAATAAAAGTGATCATAATAATAAGTTATCATAATAATAAGTTATCATAATAATAAGTGATCATAATAATAAATGATCATGATAATAAGTGATCATAATAATAAGTGATCATAATAATAAGTGATCAAAAATAAATATGATCATAATAACTCAACTCATAACTGATCATAATAACTGATCAAAAAATAACTGATCAGAATAACAATAATAATCGTAGTAATGACAATAATAATGCAACTGATCACAACTGATCATAATAATAACAATAATTATAATAATCACTGATCATATATTTCATATCATAATTGAAATAATAATTTTGATAATGAAAACACTCAAGAACATAATAAAGTGCCCCATTTGCCACGATGCTTCTGCAGATTTCCCCTTCTTGCAGCAATAGAATATTCTACCGTATGAAAGAAATTTACATAATTAAGAAAAGATTGAAAAGTAACATGGTTGGCTTTTCTGCTTTTATAAATGTCTCTTTTAGCTAATAAAATTACAGGGTTACCTATAACAGGGGCTTCTGAATTTAAGTTACCAAAAATGACATTAAAAGAATTAAGCTGTAGTCTTTGTCCAGTCTGTTGATGAAACCATATTTGAATTTTATCCCAGAAAGAAACTAAATGCGGACACTCCCAAAAGCCATGCAGGTAGGTTTCTTCTTCCTCATGGCAAAATGAACATAATGGACTGTCTATACATTTCCAGATATACAATAACCTATTTATTGGTAAAAATTTATGAACAATTTTATATTGAAAAAAACCTGGTTATCGGATCAATGGTACAATGTATAATAGAAGTGTAGACTAGTCTCCAGGGGATTGGGGTGTCAAAGAGGTACAGCCATGGCATCTGAACATTATGCGAACAAACAAAATCTATAATTATCAACAGTCAAATCAATACTTGACTTAACTTGATGGATATCAGGGTTAATATCATTTTTAAACAAAATGGCTGTACCTCTTTGATTGGAAGTGTCATGTGAAAATACCATGGATCCCCCCCCCCCATTCATTTTGCCATCTGGTCTCAACAGGTAGGGTAGAGTGAGTCTCTTGAAGACAAATAATATTATATGGTTTATCTCTAAGCCAAGTAAAAACTTCCCCACATTTAATAAAGTTACCAATACCATTACAATTAAAACTGGAAATTTGAAGCTGTACCTGTGTCATGGCCTCTGGGATGTGTCATCTGGGTAAGGTGGGGGTGATGGAATCATAATATCTCTTTGACTAATGAAAACAAAACAAACTGAACAGACGTAATCAGTATAACTCAAAAGGAAAATAACACATGTATCGGGATGGTTCACTACATAAACTAAATATAATATCAATACACACTCACACACACATACTTTTGGTCTCACCATGGCGTTCATATACAGGCAGCTTCCCACTCCATTTGTCATAAATGAACAAAATCGACCGTTCTCTTAAATATCTGTCTTGGTAAAATATTACAGATGTATATGACAAAAAACGTAATCGACAATCGTCTTAAATATTTGTTTTCGGAAACAACACCCAGGAAATGTGTTAGCCTTACAACATTTAACTCATTCATTCAACAGTTTTACGCAGTATGGTCGTGTACTATTCCTTAACCTTGGAGAGTAGGTGTAGCTAAGATACTGCACTACTGCTACAGTTTAATCTGCAAACGCTGCTGTAAATCACTAGAATATCAGTAGTACATTGGTTCTTCTTTCTTTTCTTCTAATTTTTCTTCCTCTGGTGAGTCCAACATCCCTGAAATGTCGTCACTGGTGATGTCACCGACTTCAAATGGGGCTTGTTTCCACTTACGACAGGTCAATCTCGTTCCGTCTGGTTTCTCCAAGACGAAAGACTTGATCTTCAGGGTGGGGAAGCTGGCCTGTCTGTACACCATCTGTATTCCCCAGTCTTGTCTGCAGTTCCTGAAAACAATGTAAAATGCACTGTTGGTTTCTTTCCTCTATATCTTCTCCAGCTTTCTCTTAGCTCTCTTTGGGGCGTGCACGTGTGCGTGCATGTGTGTATGTGTGTGTCTGTGTGTGTTTGTGTGTGTGTGTCTGTGTGAGTACGTGTGTGTTTGTGTGTGTGTGTGTGTTTGTGTGTGTATGTCACAGTGTGTGTGTCTATGTGTGCCTCTGTGTGTGTGTTTGTGTGTGTGTGTTTGTTTGTTTGTGTGTGTGTGTGTGTGTGTGTTTGCGTGTGCGTGTGTGTGCATGTGTGTGTGTATGTGTGTGCGTGTGTGCGTGTGTGTGTGTACGTGCGCGCGCGCGCGCGTGTGTGTGT
>NW_017803169.1:104080-122821 GCF_001625305.1 Branchiostoma belcheri
GGGCGTGCACGTGTGCGTGCATGCGTGTATGTGTGTGTGTGTATGTATGTGTGTGTGTGTGTGTGTGTGTGTGTGTGTGTGAGTGTGTGTGTGTGTGTTGTGTGTGTATGTGTGTGTGTGTGTGTGTGTGTGTGTGTGTGTGTGTGTGTGTGTGTGTGTGTGTTTGTGTGTGTATGTCACAGTGTGTGTGTCTATGTGTGCCTCTGTGTGTGTGTTTGTGTGTGTGTGTTTGTGCGTGTGTGTGTTTGTTTGTGCGTGTGTGTGTGTGTGCGTGTGTGTGCATGTGTGTGTGTATGTGTGTGCGTGTGTGCGTGTGTGTGTGCATGCGTGTGTGTGTGTACGTGCGTGTGTGTGTGTGTGCGTGTGTGTGTGCGCGCGCGTGTGTGTATGTGTGTGTGTGTGTGTGTGTGTGTGTGTGAAGGGTGTCCGTGAGCGTATGTGTGTGTATGTGTGTGTGTATGTATGTGTGTGTGTGTGTGTGTGTGTGTTTGTGTGTCGTCTGTCTTATGTAGAGTGTGATATGGAACAATGTATGGCAACAAAGTGTCTCGCTGAGACTTTTGATTGAAACATAATAACGGCTGGCGCGTATTTCTAAAGCCAAAAAATAAAACAAACAATAACACAAATTTAATACTTTTAATTTAATAAATGTCAAATAAAGACTGATGAATGGTTCTTACTTGCACCATACTTTTCCGTTCCTTTCCCAGTCGTCAATCTTCTTTGGTTGGTGAGGTGTGATGATGATCCGTTTGAGGAATGCCTTGTCCACCACCACGTGATGATTCTCCTCGATCTTGCGGAAGTCGCTGTCATTGCAGGCGAACCCCTTGCACTTCACACAGAGCAGCTTCATCCCCTGTCCACTGACTTTCCTGTGGCACAAAATAAATTTTGTTTGTTTGTTTGTTTGTTTGTTTATTTAGGAATCTCCCATTAGTGATTAAATGTACATCACTATTCTTCCTGGAGTCCTATACAACATAAAAAACTTTTATTTACATTTACGTTCTATTGCTATCATTGACATTATGCTACAGAAAAACTTATCAACATAGTAAATTTTAAGCATCAATTATTACAGCAATTATTACAGCAATATTACACTATACAGCCATCAATCATAATATTACACAATACAATTAGCAAAAAAAACTATTTTGTAATAGATGTCTGAGAGGTCAGAGGTCATGAAATTGTGCAGAATATATTCACACTGCTCACTCACGGTGAGCTAAAAAAAGGTATAACATTGGGACGACACAATCAAAGGAGGCAGGATGTATCTTAGTTGTCAGAAGTCGTGTAACCTTCTGATACGTCCTGGACATGTACAAAAGTGCGCACAGTCTGCGCAGAGAAGATATTTTAATAGCTTGTTAGCCGATGAGACTTTCAAACATTCCTATCCGAGATTCACAATGATAGCAAAGCTGTGAATGCTAATAACAAACTACGCCTATACAGATTATTAAAACTTTCCTATAACGAAGAAAAGTATCTCAACTTAGCGAACATACGTCACAGGTCCTCCATTACAAAACTAAGAATCAGTTGTCACAAATTACGGATCGAATCAGGAAGACATAACCGCACTCCTCTAGAGCAAAGAACCTGTCAATTCTGTAGTTTAGGCCAAATAGAAGACGAAATACATTTCACAATAGATTGCCCCTTGTATAGTAGAGATAGACTCATTTTTTAGCCATGTATTAAGTATATTTCCCCACTTAAGTTATTTGACTAGTAAAGAGAAATGTGTATTCCTTTTAACTTTTGATAAACCTACTCTAAGTTATCTCACAGCCGCATATATCCATACAATCACTACCAAGCGAGATGAAGCCGAAAAGAATAGAAATTAGACATTTATTTACACTCTTATATGTTCATATATTTGTAATGTATATACTTATACTCAATGTTCTGTACCCATGCGACTCTGTATATTTGAACATGAAGTTTTTTTATTTACCAAATTGCAGCCGTTTTGGCTGATTAATTTTGAAGAATCTAAGATGCTTGTATAATACTATACGATGCATGCTAGAACCTACTTGGCTTTCCCCTCCGGCTTCATCATCAGTGCCATATCTCTGTCCATCTTGGACTTCAACTGCAGACGTCGGACCTCCTTCATGAAGTCGTCGTGCTTTTCCCTCTGCATGTCATAAACATGGAGCATAGCCTTCTCCATCAAATTCTCCCGAATAGTGTTCAACTGGAATTGAAATATATTGAAAGTTATTTGAAACATTTCGTTACACAGTTCGTACGGTTCATGAGCGAATACCTCATCCTTGTGAAGTATCAAATATTTTCAATTTGTGTCCCAAAAATAATGAAAATGAGAAATGAAAGTCTTATGACGTAACTTTCGTATCTGCAATAGCAGCGTTTCTTTATTTCTTTGCCAACGAAGCTTTTAGAAACAATGGAAACAATTTCTATTTAAGCCAACTGAGGTGACTGCTCAAGAACCGATCTATAGGCATACATGTACCTTTAATCTTGCGTAAGGGTTAGTTTTTCTACTCGATTGAAGGAACAGGACCTTTACGCATACTTCAAGGTATGCCTTAAGATGGAATTTTCAGCAGTGATAGCCATTGTACCTTTTCTTTCTCGATATTTCCACCTTCTCTTCCTGCGATAAGCACAGACTTGCTGCCTTCAGCACGACCACGCCCTGTCCAGAAGGAAATAAGAATTATCATCTATAGCCAGATGACGATGAGCAAACAGACATGTTATACTGGTTACATGTTAATGTCTAATGCAGTTTAATCCCGAAAAATGCTACATTATGCACATAACAAACAAATTAAACGAACACCACATGCAACTAGCTACCAGTTTTGTGGTCAGGCTTTAGCAACCACAAAAACCCATCCGTATCTGGGCGTCACGCTGACAAGCGGTCTGAAGTGGGGTGCACATGTTAATAATATCACAACTAAGGTGAAACAGACATTGGGAGTGATTAAACGTAATCTGTGGGCATGTCCAACTAGAGTAAAATCACTTGCATACACGTCACTTGTAAGACCGAACCTAGAATATGCCGCGACAGTATGGGATCCATATACAAAGAAAGACAAAGACAAATTGGAAAGGGTACAGAATCAAGCTGCAAGATTCTGTATGAACAAGTATGAAAGAGGTGCTAGTGTCACGGAAATGAAAAGAAACCTACAGTGGGCCTCACTGGAAGACAGAAGAAAGATGTCCAGACTATGCATGATGTACAAAATGACTAATAAACTGGTGGATGTCCCAAGTACTTAGTACCTCAAGCAACTGGATATGATTTTGGAAAAAAATCATATCCAGTTGCTTGAGTAACTACTTTTTGGCATATCGTATTACCTGGATGTCTAACCTTCATCAACGTACCGATACAAAAATTTAAATCCATTACCAACGCGACCAATCACCAACGACCTTTCAGTTCGGATGACGTCAGATCGAAAAAGGTTGGAGAACGTTCAAACGGACTTTGTCAAAAGGCATCTTTTAAAAGTGTGCCTGTCATATTTTGCAGAGAGATCACGTCATAATGGATGTGCAATTTCATCTCCAAGCAGAAGACTTTGACGCAATACTGTATTGTCTTCAAGTGGGATGCCCTGAGAGGCACTAGTGGAAGGGCTGGAAGCACCTAACGCGGACGCAGATATACTTTTTGCTTGTTGGAAGAAGCGTGGATGGCAAAAATGCGTATCATAATAATGGTACACGGCGGTCTGTCACTACGGCATTCTTTCCCATTGCTATGCGCGTTCGAAAAGGTATCGGGTTACAAGACGCAATTTTGGCCTGTTTTGGACTACCCGTAAAATATTTGAAAATAAACAAATAATATTTAGGGGTAAATTTCGTCAAATTAAAATGAAATTATCGTCTTAACATCCTTTGAATGTTAGCTTTTTATATTAAATCACTGATTTTTAAAAATTTCGCTCAGAAAGACGATTATTTTCGGGTTTCCGAGCACAAGTCATGTCACGTTTTTAGGCAAACATCGTTCAAACCTGGCTACGTATATTACCCCAGATCCCCGATTTTTATATTTTTCGCAGACTAGGAATAAGATCAAAAATCGTGTTTTAGGGATTTTTTAATTTCTGATTTTAAGTCTAGTTTTTGTCGACATATTGGTGAAAAAAAAGGCATTTTTTGACATTTTTCTCACTAAATTACCCATAATTCAAAATTGAGGCCATTTTTCAAAAATCCCTAAAACACGATTTTCGGGACAACCGTTACAGTCATTTTGTGCCGTAAATGGTGTATGTTTGACTCTCCATGTTTCCAGGTTTGCTCGAGTTTTGCAGACATGTCATATCGCCAGAAAGTCTGCCTTGTGTTATTCATACAGGCGTAAAGAATCATTTAAGTATTCAAGGTCACCCAAGGATACGACAGTACCTTCGCTACATGTTACATACCCACCAAAAATTATAGCGGACATGTACTGTCCTGAAAACTGTTCTTATCTATAGAAAAGTGTTGTTTTTTATCTATTGCGAGGCACTCAGGCAGAAGGGCTTGTTTTGCCGCTTTATTGTAAATGACCGCAGGTGACCCCGAAATGGAACGCGGGTTCGATTCGAATTGCCCAGATCGAACACGATCGAACACAGTTCGGGTTCTATGAAATGTGGGAACTTTGCAGCCCAGATTTGACCACCGTGGTAATAGTTTGCCTGTTCCTAGGTCTATACGTCATAAGGCTTGGTCATTGAACATGTGATTGAACCACCGAATGACATATAACCCCTTAATTATGACCATCTGTTATCTTTTGTTTAAAGTGCAGGAATGATAAGTGCGAATGGTATATCTTATCAGCCTTCAAGTGTTAACAGGTTTTACTACTAACTTGTTTGGCACCTTTTCCCGACGTTTTTACATGTTGATGTCAGAAAGAATTTTAATTTACATGTAGTAACCTTGACTTACCTCTGGTCTGCACCTTCCCTATCTCGTTTCCGACATAGTCATAGCGGAACACGAAGTTGCAGTTGGCGATGTCTATGCCTTCCTCTGCCACGGAGGTTGAGATGACGATCTTGTGACCTCCAGTGACAAACAGCTCCAGCAGCTCAACCTGCTGATTTTGGGTCATGCCTGCAGTCAACAGGTATAATGTGCTAAAGGAGGCAAAACACTAGCCTGGTTACCAAACCTTTTATAGCTCCCGAGTCCTACATCCTGTCCGCAAATAGAGGATGTAGGACTATTTGCGGAGAGGATGTATGACTCGGGAGCTATAATAGGTTTGATAACCAGGCTAGCAAAACACAGCTTGTGACTGTAGCTGCGCCAGTCACGCGCCCAACACCGAACGGATAAACTTCACAAACATATTCATACGACCTAAAAGCCAACCTATACTACTCTCCAAGCAGAGGTTGATGGTGGAAGATTTATATATGGTCCGTTTTTTAGAAGCTTTGCAACCTTAGGAAGTCATCGAAGCATTCTGCTGACAGATTCCTGATGGTATGAAAACATGTTTAACAAACAGCACGCCATATAATGATGATGAGGCCATATATGGGTTATATGAGCTTAATATACCGTAAGGGGAGTCCTTTTTATAGCTTCTTGCAATCAAAATTCACGACAGATAGCTTTACCTTCTGTTAGACTGTTAAAAGCACATTTCTGAATGGAAAAAAGTTACCGTGGAATCTCATTGACATATGTACAAAATCATGATCATGTGAAAAGACACAATTTACGAGCTATGAAAAGGAATACTGTAATCAAAGTTTTGTCACCCTCGGTGCTCTCTCTCGCTCCAGCACCGACGAGCCTTCCCGGGTTGAGCTCGCGGAGGGCCTCGTCCTCCTGCATCCACGTGAGCAGGGCGATGGTGAGAGCACGGGTCTTACAGAACAGCAGGCAGCGGGAGTCAGGCTTCTCTGCGTACGCCTGGAGGATCATGTACTTCAGCTGGTCCAGCTTCGGGTTGGAGTACTTTGAATCTGCAGCATATTCCTGTAGCTCACCTCTTGTCTCTGCCAACAGTGATACAAGTACAAGTCAAATTATGAATTAATGGTATTTACCTTCGAATAAGCATAACACATATTTACAAATCGTTGTATTTTGTATGTGACTTTTTCTGTAATTCCCGGTACAGATGGCCAGTTGATCGACGGCAAGCATGCTGGTTTTCATTTATTGTGCCATGTTTCCCATTAGGCCACAGCAAGTAGTTTTTATGGATGACATCAGCGCTCGCATTAATTTTCGCCTGATTTTGAAAAAAAAGAAAACATTTTGTTGCCTTCTGACAGTGGTGAATATGCCGAAAATGGGCAAAACTGTCTGTAGCAATGCCGGAAGGTGTATGGCAGATAATTATGAAGAGGAGACAAGAAAAGGATCTGATTTAATGTTTTGTTTCTTACTTTAATGCAGTGATGTGTGATGCTGGCTGTGTATATGTGATGTTCCCACTGAATCAAAACCATTTGTACGATGATTGAGTCAAAATTTTAAAATGTAGGAAACTTGTTTTTTCGGCCTGTCTTATTTTTTTTCGCCCGCTCGCATTAGATTTGGAGTCTGCGAAGGATGTCATCCATAAAATTTACTTGCTGTGGCCTTAGAATATATGCGCAGTAGAATTCATAGACTGATTCATCTAAACAAACCATGGAGGGCCCAGCATACCTGTGAAGTGCTTCACCAGATCTTTATCAGTGCTGTCAAACCCTTCCTTTGGCAGACAAGTCACGAACCTATCCAGGTACTGCAGGGCGTCCTTGGTCCGCGCGTCGGCGTTGATGGCAAGAGCATCCTTGTATTTCTGCAGTGGACATAGCATGTCGTATATTCTAAACGTCTCTGTACAATATATTTGGGCCCTTTGAGGAGTGAAGTGAAATCTTATGTAGTGTAGCCTCCTTCGCAGTCTTGTTGGGCGTCTGCGTTATTTTTTCTCTGAGAGACGCGAGTAATATGCGGCCGCGAGGGACGATTTGCTGCCGAGGGAGTTTTTGCCACGGAGAGGTTTCGCGAAACGCCGACGCCCAACAAGACTGCGAAGGAGGCTAATGTAGTGTACATGTACTTCAAAATTGTCCCATACTTGTGACTGTATTTTAGGTACTAAATAACCCATCCTGGGGACTTTTTGGGTGTTCTAAAAGTACATGATAGATGAGTGATATTCTCTGAATGATAGTCTCTGATGATTCTCTGATTGACTGCCACGTCACAACTTTTCATATTTGTTGGTTGAACACGCCGACTTCCATGACATAGTGAAACCTAGGAGGTTAGAGAAGGATGAAACTTACTCTGAGGTGGTTTGTAGCGGCGTGAATGACTCGGCTAGTAGGATCATCCTTCAGTGTTGCACCATTCCTTGCTAAGGTCACCACCCACTGTTCATAAGACTGACTTTCTCTTTGCCGTGGTGGTTTCAGATCTTCTGGCGTCAGATGCTTTGATGCTGTGAAAAAGATGAGCACGGGACCATGTAGCATACACTTTTACTACACGTATCCAATACTTCTTTTCTATGTACATAAATATGGCTTCTCGTTTTAAATACATGTTGACATTAACACGCCGCAGTGCCATTTCAAAAATACGAATTGAAAGAAGAGAACAAAATAAGTTACCACGCAGTCATATATAGCAATGGCAGTAAAAAAGCAAGCCATCATAATATCCTATACCTCACCTTTTATAGCCAGGGTTTTTTCAATGTCCGCCATGATTTTGTTAATCACATTTGCAAATGGATCTTCGCTCCGTCCATTTACAGCCTTCACTTCTGAAATACAAGAAGTGACATTGGAATAAGGTCTACACTGTAGTAGTGTTAACTGCAGATTCTGAGGAGTAAATTATTGTACTCTGTACGTATCCTGGTCCATTGTTGGTGTTTTTTGACAAATACTGTACATTATCTTGGACATGCTTTCCTGACACGCTGAAATATTTGTGATGATGGTAAGGGATCAAATTTCGTATTGCTATATTCATCGTTAATGTTTACATGAAAGACTACTTGTACGAGTACATGTCTTGATACGCCTTAGTGGGTTACGGCTATCTAATATATAAAAGAACATTTTGCACTGTTTGAGTAAAAGCTATCTCTCAGATCGATAGTGCAATGATACACAGAATATGAGAGGCAAGTTTACCTTCGTCTGGTTTCTGGTTATATTCCAGTAGTTCATCTTTGTGCTCTACTACCTGGGAGATCCACTCTGCGTCCAGGTTGGCGCACGCCTTCAGGATATGTTCCACGGTGTCCTCCAGACTCTTCGCCTTCCCCGTACCCAAAGACGCGGTCAGGCCGATGATCTATAAGCAACATACATGTAGTGCAAATCCCCATTAAAGGTAGCCTGGTGTCCAGTCTCTTGTTGTGGTTGGGGCCGGGCTCTCTTCAGCAGCCCGGTGGGAGTATCATACCAGAGTTTTTGAGTTTTGTACGCCAGGACTTTGATTTTGCAAAACGGTCAGTAAAGATCTCAGCTGAAGCCCCGAAGTAAACACACCCAACCACAATAGACTGGACACCTGGCAACATGAAATGAATATTATTGGTTGATAAAAGTGTTTTTATTGGTTGATAAAAGTGTGAGTAATGCCATTTTTCTATTTTGATCGAAATGTTAAGCTTACGTCGTGTCATGTCAGGTGATGTAAAGGATACTATGTTATACTTTTCCATTGCGACATTGCAAGATGCATATTTTTGTTCTGCTTTTATTAGATTACAGAATGGTAAAATGCAGATAGTGAAGGTTAGACACCCAGGTAATAAGATACGTCAAAAACAGTTACTCAATTAAGCAACTAGATATGATTTTGGGAACAGTCAGACTTTTCAGGTCAGTGACACTAAAAAGTTGTCAGAAAAACAGTGTGAAGTTGTTTCACGCAGACAATGCAGTGCAGGGAGCAGGGACTTGATGCACCACTACGTATACCTCAAGCCTGTATATGACTGTCTCTTGTAATAAAACTGTTGTAAAATATCATGTTCAAGGGGGTGAAACATGCCATCTCTGATAGGGATGTCTTACCTGTGGCAGCCTGGTGCCGCTCTTCTCCTCCCACTTCTGCTTGATGTACCTGGTCATGATGGCGTTGTACGGGTCGTTCTTCTGGCAGTGGTGACACTCGTCAAAGATGAGCATGGAGAAGGTGTCCAGCGTGATGAGTCCGTCCCTCAGGGCGTTCTCCAACACCTGCGCCGTCAGGATGATCACGTCATGTTCGATCAGAGTCTCTCCGATCGGGATGTCAGCGGCAGTCTCGCCACTGAGGGGCAGAATGTTGTACCTAAACAAAGCAAAACAGATACTAATTAATAGGTCAAATATGGGCCTCCTGGTGGCTGACCTTGGTACTTCAGTTGAACTTTCGGTTTTGTATCTTTTTGCAACGCAGGGAAAACAGATGTGCGGGGTGGAGACAACGTCATTGATTAGTTGTTTAACTGATTGATTGATTGATTAATTCATTGGTTGGTTGGTTGATTGATTCAAACCTTTGTTACTTCATCAAAGACTCAAATTGGCCTGCTGGCGCATGGTCACTATTCATTAGGAAAATCATTAGCTAAGAGGTCAGGGTCAGTCAAAATTTAACAAGAATCAATATACAGGTTATATGCTTAAAGTTGTATCAAGACTATACACACATAGTCATGCAAAGTCTATATACATATATCCTAAAACATTCCAGTTTAAAAAGATACAAAAGAAAACAATCGGTGTATAGCCCGTGTCCGATCGCATCAGTGGTACTCACTTGCGGCTCAGATACTCCACGAACGCGCTGTACTGCTGCTTAACCAGAGGTACTTTGTTCACCAAGAACACCACTCGCCGTTGTACGTTTACGCCTGCACCCCCTTTGGGAATAAAAAATGGGAAGCAATCAGGTTAAATGGGTTTTCCACAAAGACTGAGATATACAGAAGTTGTGGTACATGCACATGTGTCCAACTGTAAACTAGGACAAAAGATAAAAAGGAAGTTCTGCTGCAGTACCAAGGTCAGCCACCAGGTGGCCCAATATATGTGACCTTGACCTTTGCCTACCCAACACCTACCCACATACCAAATATCATTACAATCCACCCAAAGGTTACAAAGTTATGCTGACTACAAATATGCGGAAACACAAACACACACACACACACACACATACACACACACACACACACACACACACACACACACACAGGCACACACGGGCACACACACACAGGGACAGACACGCCAAACACAATACCTCCATTTTTCATGGAGGTAATAATTGCATTGTGCAAAGTATAGAGTGAGAGCAAGGTATGGATTTGAAGCTAGCCCCAACGTAACCTACCCCTTCTGGAAGCCTGACTGTAGCCTACTGCTGTCTTTCTGGACATTTCTGCAACTACTACCTTCATGGGAAAAACTGAAATTTATGGACTAGTCACCTTTGACTGTAGAACCTTCTAGATGTTCCCGAGTGATTTTGATAGCGACGCGAGTCTTGCCACTCCCGGTAGGTGCACAGATGATGGTGTTCCGTCCCTCTAGTGCTGGTATTGCCAGCTCCATTTGGTAGCCGCGCAGCGGTATGTCCTTCAGTTGTTGAGGTTCAGGAGACGGGTTCGTGGCCTCTAGAGGCGTGATCTTTTCGCATCCTGCAGAAAAAAAAAAACGTATCAAGTTTACCTTTGCAATGATGAACTTGTCTGTCTGTACATATTATTATTGTTAAAAAGGTTTTGTATTTGTAATTGTTAGGTTTCAAGTGAAGTAAAAAAAAGTGAAATTTTGGAAGAGTGTTGGACTGGACAAGGTTCTAACTACGTGCTAAAACATGATGAAATTGCTATCGCCAAGCACGAAATTTAGATAATGAGCGTTCACATTTAGATGTATATGTGCAGGAAAATGAAGAAAATGTATGTACGGAAGAGTAGGGCACAATGTGCCGAGTTTTTTCGCTTTTTTCGCCTCACCTTCTTCCTCCTGCTTCTCAGTAACTTTTTCAATGCTGACTTGTTGTACGGCAGTTGTTAATGGTTGTCCTCCGTCTGACGCCTTCAGACGATTTGTGGTTGTCGCCGTGGGCGAGAGGACAGCTGTGTCGTCCCCTGAGTCTTCCGCTGTTATAACATTGACCGAATATTATATAAGAACTGTCATCTCATATTATACCAATACAGAATGGTATTAGTGTACAGAATGGTATTAGTCTTCTTTACCTTCGCCAAGAAGGCTATGTTTTCAGTATCGTTTGTCCGTCTGTCCGTTTGTCTGTTTGTCTAATTTATTCAAATTACGACCTCGTTTGCATAATTTATGAGGAAGTATCTTGAATAGCCTTTTTTGTTAAGATAAGGCTGCCATTGGGTGGAGAATATAATCAACTGATGTAATCATGCAAAAGAGGCTCTTATTTGCGAAATCAATGATTAAAATTGTATAATTCGTCAACCGGAAGGGTTAACACCATTTGGCGAAGGTATGAGATCGTGGAACTCTTGTTTGCAATGATACAAGTGTCTTGACTAGATTTCAGAGACTGGTAACATATAACTCGATAAACCTATGTGATATCCTGGTCTATTTTGTGTTTACAGTATATAATGGTGACCCATAGTTTGCTTTGTGCAATAAATTCTCTGTTACCTTTCAATGGTGATTCTTCGTCAGTAGAAAAATCACCGGGCCTTGGATGCTTTAACGTCTGTCCTGAAGGTCCTTCCAGCTTTCGTTTTCTCTGGTTTGTCAAATTCTGTGGCACATCTGACCCTGGAAAATCGGTTCAAAATGGGCAGATCATCACATGGGGAAATGGATACTCATATGTTTTCATATGTAAATGCCTATCAAGACTAAGGCATCATTATGTTGAATAATAATGCACATTTCGATAGTTGGTAATTAAAAAGAAGATATATTTATTTTCAAATCTTCATCTTCCTCGCAGCTTTTTCAACCGGTTTTTCTCGTAATCTTTGTATCTTTCGCTGCTTTATGAGTACCAAGTAGAGCTGCAAGCAGGAAGAAGGGAAAACATTGTCATTAAAAATTTACAATAAAGGGCATTGGTTTACATAGTCCACATACCTGGTGCTTTGGTTTTCATTAGCTTGGACACTATCTCCATCGCGACTTTCTTAACCTCCTCCCTGGCGTTACCCAGTGGCACCTTGTACCCTCGGAGTGACTTTAACGTCGGGCAATATTTACCGACCAGACCGTTAAACTCCTGGAAGTCATCCTGGTTGTCGTCCAGCCAGACGGGGAAGAGCTGCTTGTTGTGCCTGAGGGCTGTCTCCAGCTCCAGTTTGGGCCAGTACTTGTGGTTTAGCGAGTTTTGACTCAACACCGTCACCACGAGCTCCAGACTCTCACTGGCCATGGCGGCCATGATCCTGGCGCGGATGCTGTCACCAATTTCAATGGACAAGACGTCGTAGAAGATGTCTTGTTGAGACAGGCCTTCATCTTGAAGAGCCTGGACAAGTGGTTCCACAAACTGAGCCTTGTCTTCGCCTGCATGGATGATGAACACGCGCTCTCCTGTAAAAAAAGACATGAATGTTTTCTTTTAATCTAATTATAATAGTCAAGTTTATTGCGCAACAATTGCATTTGATACCTGTATGGCAAATAACACCAAATAACTATAAACTATCTCTACTAGTGTAGTAATCTAACTTCAATACATGTATATATGTTAATGTATAATATGGCACGTTTCATTCTGAGGTACTTGAGAGCATTCTGTCCTGCCTCTGTAGCCATCGGGTCAACCTCATCTTTAGTGAGCGATCAAATGGAATTTAGTTGTTGCCACCTTGGTTTTGATAATAAATAAACAGAGATGTCAAAAGTGAATACTGAAGATATTTTACACAGATAAACACAAGATAAACCTGTTCTTACCTTTCTTTGTACCGTCGCCCTTGAGTAACTCGGCGAGCCGTTTGTGTCGACTGTTCTCTAGCGCCGTGCAAAAGGAGTGGAAAGAGTTGCCCTCCTTATCCGCAAGAATCGTCAGGAGTTTCCGGACTTGTGCCTTGACTTCTTCCCTGTCTTTGATCTCCTTCTCTTCCTCGTCTTCTATGACACCTTCAGACACCAGATGGTCCAGGACCGAATCCACGTCTTTGATGTTGTTTACCAGCTCTGCACGATGCTTCCTTAGAAGATTTTTATGACTTGCATCCATAGTTTTATTTAGATAAATCCTTTCTTGACAGGAAACCTAACTTGAAGTCAGTTTATGACCTTTCAAGAATTACATCTGGTTCTGTTGCTTAATTTGTCTTGCTTGTTCTCGACCAGATGTCAGCCAACTGGAAATCCGTTTATGTTCGCCCTGTTAACTGTAAAAACAAAATGAATCAATATTGTACATAAGAATTTACATGACTGTCCTAGCAAACAAGAGTACATATGTGCTATGCCCATAACCAACATCGTTTATTTGTGAAAAGTGTGCACTTCTTCTTTATTGGAGATTTCTAATTTATCTAATGGTGATGACGTTAATTATCTGTCATTAGTAAAAACGGTCGATTGTGAAGCAAACTATTATATTGTCCTAAGGTCACAGCAAGTAATTCTTATGGATGGCATCTGCGCGCGCATTGATTTTCGCCTGATTTAAAAAAAACTAGAATTCAGAGAGCTAATACCTCCATTAAAATATGATCTTGATATGTAAATGCAAATTTCTTCTTTAATTGTGCAAATGACCTCTGCATTAACATGATATATGCATCGTGATGTATGTTAACTTTTTATTAACTTACAGATGTCCCAAGTATGACATTGTCATCATTCACCATTACGAAATCATAGAATTTTCGCATTAATTATGCAAATTAGGTCATCATTTGCATAATTAGTATCTGTTGAAGTTCCGCCTGCCACAGGTTGCATACATTACATGTATGTAAGTAGTATAATGTAAAACACTGTAATTATAGAATTTCCTCATTAATTATGCAAATAAAGTCCTCATTTGCATAACTTGCATTTAATTATGTACATCTCTCTCTCAGCTACCTGCACACCAAAAAAAATGAAAATATGTTGTTCCTGTCTGGACTTATTGGCTTTTAAACATTTCGCTAGAAAGTGCCCTGCAGTTCCAGAACAAGGCGCTAGGGGGCCCAAACTCATATGACTTTTTCCCAAGCACGAGAGCTACCTTCCATCAACATTTCACGACCCTAGCATGTCCAGATCGTGAGATATCAAAACCGGAAGTGGCGCTGCAGTACCAAGGGAAGCCACTAGGGGGACCAAAATCTAATCATTTCTAGTTTTCGTCACACCCTACCAACACACCAAGTATGAAACCAATCCATCCAGGCGTTCTTGAGTTATTTTGTTGACCAACAGACAGACAGACAGACAGACGGACAGACGGACAGATAAACGCAACTGAAAATATAACCTCCATGACACATTTCATGGAGGTAACAACAAGAAATTCTGTTGCCCTTTGACAGTGGTCAACTTTCAAATAGGGCAAAGTTGCCATGCCGGAATGTGAATGGCAGATGTATATGAAGGCAGAATACAAAACAAAAGCTCTGATTTAATGTGTTGTCTTTTTACTTTGATCCAGCGATGTATTTGTTCCTTTTATATGTGATGGTGGCTGGATATATGTGATGTTCCCACTGAATCAAAACCATGTGCACAATGATTGAAAACTTTCATTTTTAAAAGTTGTTTCAGTGAGAAATGGATGTTGTAATAGCTGACAGTGAACTTATAGGCACATAAAGTATGACAACATACCCATTAATGCACCACCAGTGCCACATGAAAAAAACAACATGAAATTCTACACAATGCACGTTACATACTGATTTTACTATGCCATATTTATGGTGACAGTCCAGTTCAAGTCCGTTCCTAACACATATATGTAGGAGGAGTCAACTTTACAGAAATCCTCCAGCTACATTTTGTTTCCTTAGTCACCCATGTACCAAATGTACAGTCTTGATTTACTTCTTAAACTGTGCAAAATGTCTTGAACTTTCTGAATCTGACCTTGTACACATGAACCTTTTCCCCATCCTTGTTTAACAGAAGCTTTTTCATGACAAGTTAGTAATGACTTCACATAAGTCAGTCAAATTTCTGTAATAAATAACAAAAGAATTATTTTGTAACCAAATCTATTACAACTACTCAGTCTCTAATGATTGATTGATTGATTGCTTTGTGTTTGATTCATAATGCTTACTCATGGGTTGTATCTTCACTTGGGCCAAACTCCTGTCTGTATTGATAGTATGCACACTGCAGTGCCCATGGATCCAAGCATACAGATTGAAAACCTGGGTGCATAGTGATGCACCTAGGGGCTGGATGGACTCCCTCGTGCCTTTTTGCATCTATGGGGCTCATTTCGTGGCAACAGACACACTCTGCTGCAGATGGCATTATTCTGCAGTTACCACATGAACACCTGAAACACCACATTTTAGAACAGATGTGTGTATTTATACTATTTCCCCTTTCATCACTAGTAGCTCGAATTTCACCACAGGAAAATGTAGATGTAGTATCTAACGAAAAAATTTATTAACAATACACAACACATTATTCTCTACGCATGAACATTCAGCACATGAACATTTCAATGCTCTGGGACGGCAACCGCCAACGAGAATTATGCCCATGTCAAGTTTATAAAGGTTTGTCCATAGAACTCCAAACAATGCTGGTGTAGGGGTGGGTAGAAATCGATTTGCTGACAAGTTATTACAAAATATGGAGCAGACAAGGGCCCTACATCAATTATTTAAGGGTATAGATTATTTCAATCCCCCGTAAATCCATCAATTCTGTACAGACAGCGAAACACTGCGAACGTAAGTCAACAAACAAAACATGGCGTGGGAGGGCGGGCGCGCTAGCGTATGTACACACCAGTTCAAATTGGCCTTACGCCCCTCATTGTCGACATCTTCCGACTCCTCGGACCCTAAATCGCTTTCGTCTGGTTCAGGCTCAAATTCGTACGGTAAAAATGGCTGGCGCGGTGGCGATTGCGGCGGCGATGGATCGCCCTCCGCGCGCTCGTCGCCTGAATGAAATTCTGACTCGGCTATTTTGGCTCCACTTCGAGGGCGTGCCCCGTGTGACGTCACATGACGTCATCCACGAAATTAGCCGGCCTCAAGAAAACACAACTCTCTTGGCGCGCTGTCAGGGGGGGGGGGGGATGATACTATCCTGGTGCGCTGTGTTAAAAATGGCCGCAAGATGGGCGCCGCGCGGGGTATGTTTAATGAGTACCACCGATAGTCTAACAAATAATGCAAGAAGAAAAACACTGCTATCCCCCGTGGCACTGGGGCTTTAACAATGTTAATGGTGTCAAAATTTGAAAATGTACAACATGTAGGAATCTTGTTTTTTTGGCCCGCCTTGTATTTTTTTCGCGCTATCGCATAATATTTGGAGTCTGCGGAGGAAGTCATCCATAAAAATTGTGGTGGCCTAATAGTTAGATTAGTAAGTAAGCACTGGGGCTTCTGAAGGGCTAAGGGTTAACTTTAAATACCCAAATGAAATGGTATGAAATTCCAGGAACTTACCATTGTTGAATTGGAACATTTCCTCCTTAAGTATGCAAATTAAGTCCTGACAGCTTTCTTTACATAATCAATATATGCCTTGTTTCTCTCTCGTTCTCAATTACATATGCCAAAAGCTTAAATAATCCTTTCATGTCATACAGCTGATTTATATCCTTTCTCATAAATTATGCAAATTACATCCATACTTGCATCATTACCACATATTTATGTCAAACATCGCGTAAGCTACCTACATACCAAAAATCAGGACGACCCGCCTACCGGTTCTTGAGTTATCCTCTATTGTGTATAATTAAACAAACACAACTACAGTTCCATAGCAAGCTGCTAGGGGGACCAAACTCGAGTCGCTTCTTCCCCAAAACATGAGGTACCTATTATTCAAATTTCGTGACCATAATACGTCTAGGTCCTAAGATATCAAAACCAGAAGTTCAGCTGTAGTACCATAAGAAGCCGCTAGGGGATCCAAAATCTAATCATTTCGAGGTCTTATCAAGACTTACCTACTTAATAAATATCAAGTCAATCCCATTAAGCCTCCGTTCGTTATCGTGTTTACAGACACACACACACACAACCATCCCACACCCACACCCACACCCATACCCCCCCCACACACACACACATACTCACACACACACAGAGACACACACACACACACACACACACACATACAGACGCACACAGACACACACACACACACACACATGAACGCCTCTGAAAACATATAATAAGTCTGTGTCTCACAAAGACGTGCGGAATGCATTGTATAAGGTTCACTGACCAATTTAGCCAATACCTACTACAGAACAATGGCGACATGACGTAGTGGGGAAAAACCGGAAAAGGAACGACCTTAGGTAGTTTTTTTTGTCAGAACTTGAGTTTTGATACACTGCATCCGCAAGTAAATTTAAAAAACCTTGTTTATCAGTTAACTCGTCATTTATTTATTTATTTCATCATAAGACCGCTGGGTAGCCCCATTTAGCTTACATTAGCTGTTTTCCAAGGGGGCCCAGCAAACTTACACAAGACATTGTTACAGTAAGACAAGAGTGGACAAAATACAGTAATCATAAAAGTTTGATGCGTCAAAACAGAGTCATAGTCCTATACTCAAACTCCTAGCCGTCCAAAGGTCGAAAAAAACGAAAATCAGGAATGGAGGTCAGAGGTCAGGTTTCATATGAAACTGAGATAGTGTAGGTACATGTCTTAGGTCTGCTGGAAGTGTATTGAAGTGTGTCGTGCCTCGGAGAGCAAATGTGCTATGACCAGCTGTAGTTGTGTAGTTAGATTTGTGCAGTAGTGAAGTTTGTCTGGTGTTGTAGTTATGTAACCGGTGATTATGTACAAATGTGGCATCCAAGTATGTTGGGACAAGCCCGTTGATACATTTAAAAACCATGACACAAATGCCCGTTGGGTCAGGTATTTCCAGTTTAGTCTGGTGTGCAGTTCCTGGACACTGGATCTTTGTTGCATCCGTAGGACGTGAGAACATCGTTTGTTGATATAAATTCTCTATATTTTGTATATTACCAAATAGCATAGCATTGTTTTGTAAACATGTAAGTGTTGTAATTATTAGTAACACGGTGAAGTTAACATTGCTTTGTAAACGCAAGTGATACCCTTTTGTTGCAACAGCGACAGTTCAAGCCGATTTACCAATTCTCAAATCATCAAAATCGTCGAAAATATGATCACAGTCTGTAAGACAAATCATGTCGAAATACGAACTGTCTTTGGTCTCAGGTATGAGCCCAGGAACATCTAACATCAACCTTCAGAGGGCGTGCGAGCAAATTTCTAAACCCAAGAAACTCTTACAATAGGCCCTTTGGAGTAATAGCCTGTAAATATCTCAAGTAAGAGACTTACCTCGAGAATTTCCGCTCACCTGGCGAATGTTTCGTCCTCATTTCCTGGTGGAAGCGATCTTGTACCCAGGGTAGTCTGTGCATGGGGGCACACAATGTCCAGGGTACGAGGCGGAAGCGCCGCCTGTCAACACAATAATGTAGTGCAGTAGCTCGTCCGGTCCAGAAAATAGCTTTCGGGTGGTTTTACTTTCAGAAGTGACACTAGTGTTAACGGGGGGG
>NW_017803169.1:122841-152768 GCF_001625305.1 Branchiostoma belcheri
GGGGGGGGGTTACTACTAGGCTATCACACTAGTTACCTCCATGAAAAATGGAGGTATTGTTTTTGGCGCGTCTGTCTGTCTGTGTGTGTGTCTGTCTGTGTGTGTGTTTGTGTTTCCGCACATTTGTAGTCAGAATAACTTCATAACGCCTTTATGGATTATGATGATATTTGGTATGTTGGTAAGTCTTAGGAAGACAAAGGTCAAGGTCAAATATGGGCCTCCTGGTGGATGACCTTGGTACTGCAGCAGAACTTCTGGTTTTTGTATCTTTTGCCCTGAACATGCTATGGTCTTGATGTTTTAGTGACAGATAGATTTTTTTGACTGTGGCACAATGGTTTGTTAATTCAATTATTTTCAATGGTCTCCAGTCGAATGTTTTTGAGATGGTCCAAGCTGATATTCACCAGTTTCCCATCCCCAGAATGCAATGCGAAAACAGGGGGCTAACCCTTATTTGCATAGGACAGGAAGGCATCGGAATGATCCTGTTGACTTTAAACAGCTTGTTACTCCGTGAAGGAGGTCAGGACCTCCGGACGGAGTGTTGTGAACGGCTGATTTTTCATGTTCGCAGTCAAAACACTGGGTTCTCTTTGTGTAATCGGCACGCAATTTTATACGCCGTCTGCGGGCATGCCCGTGTTGATGCACGAATGTGTATTTTTGCCGTTGCTGCTTTCGCGGTCAATGTAATATTGCAGACGCACCCCTACAATTACGAGGCGAATTGGAATGGTCCAGAAAAACGCGTTGTTTGGAATAGCAGTGGGGGGGGGTGGAACTTCATGCAGATACGGGGTGGTTTTTATAAGTGGTTCCAGATGTTTTTGCCCATGGTTAAGAGATGCCATGTTTTTTGGAAGATGTTCGCAGCCAAAACGCATTCTTCCGTACGTCGCATTTCTGTGTAATTTCGCATGTGGTGTGGCATTATGTCCGGGATGATGCACGTCTTTTTATTTTTACCGTAGCTGTTTTGATATTGGAGTAAATGCTTATTTTCGAAACATCCCCATGTCGTTGAAATGTTTTCGTCCGGCCGTTTATGTGACCGGTAGTTGTAAGTGGCGGTCAGGCTGATAGGGACGGAAATGTGGGGTGGTCAGAGGTCAACATTACGAAATGTAAATACCGATGACGTAATCCTATCGATTTCAAACTGGTCGGCTGTGGCGACCTAGTGGCGGCGTGTATTTGGTCACGTAGCAACTGGCCGGTCGTCCTAGCAACGAGCATGCTGGCCACTCCACTTTACACATGGCCAATATTTTTGGGTTGGGCCGCTCCATAGTGTTTAAATATAATAGTGGAGCAGCTCTTTGAAAAAATGGACAATATTTTTGAGCGACCCATCAATGTGTTCTCGGCCTCGTGGTCGGATGTGGTCTGGGGCTGGTAAACCGCACATACTAGTAGATCGGGTAATTTTATGATTTGCTAGTTGTAAAGGCGTCTTGTAGTATGAGCCGGTATATGAAGAAGTATCCTGTGTTACACAATCATGCTTTCGGCCGGATTGATGTGCAACTGTTACTAATTACAGGGACTGCGCTAATGCCGACCAGTCGCGCTGTCCTGATACACCGCGAATGTTGGGCAATATGCGAGTGTTCCCTGTAGACAGTCCCAGGAGTCATTTTTTTCGCACATTCGCACATTCCAGGAGCCAAACCAAAATACGTTCATGAACCGAGTCCAAAAAACCGAAACATGAAAATCGGATGATCGGACCTGATGTACATTTCTCTTTCTGTAGATTGTACACACAATACACACATCTTTAGATAATCTGGCCATGGCAGGTAAAAAAAAAAGTAACCCTGAATCATACTAGATTAGCGTAAATGCATGTTTATGCGTTCAAAACAAGAAAAGAAATTGTTTCCCGGTATTAATCTCTTGAAACACGGCGCTGAATATTGACGCAACAATATTTCGGGCATCGCGCCCTTCCCCGTTGTTTAGACTGTATGCAAATCCCGCGTCACGTGTCGGCATTTCGCATCTCTGATTGGTTGTTGCGTCTTAAGATGACTGAGCCGACGTGCGTTTAAACAATTTTCTTTGTTCGATTTATCACACTTCACAGAGAATTGTCGCCAATGGCTACTTCTTTTTGTTGCAATATATAATACTTCACGGAGAATTGTCACCTATGGCTTCTTGTTTTTCATTGTGTTTTGAGGTGTTGGACCATTTTATGCTCAATGTTAATTAAATTACTATGGGTTGAATATGAAAACAAATAGAGAATGAATTTTTTTGAATATGTGGTTTGTAACGTTATAGTGGTAACGCTTTACTGATGCTGTAACGTTACAAACCACATGTTCCATGTTGAAAAACACAAAAACTTCAGATTCGGCGCATAGTAATTTAATTAATGTTGAACTTAAAATGCCCCACACCTCAAAACACAGTGAAAAGCAAGCTGTTTAACGTCAACAGGGTCATTCCGATGCCTTTCTGTCCATGGTACCATGTAACAGGCTACCTGTGGTGTGAGGGGTCATTAATCACATCTTCTCCTCCCTATGCTGGAGAGCCTTTTCCAAGGCCTCCGGCCAGACCGAGCCTCACAGAGATATTTTGTGTCCAGTGTGCTATGGGTCTGGAACCCAGGCTAGCTCAATCAGTCGTAGGTGACCAAAGTGATGACTGGTGGATGGTTCTCTGTCCGTCTGAAACTCCGGATTGAGCAGATTTCCTCTGAGCCAGGTAATTAAGAGCTACACATTTATGGCGAAGGCGCAGCTGTCTTTTAAATCTCTGGTATTATCGACGTTAAGACTTTTTTTTTTCTATTTCCTACAAGTCGCGTTAAGCCTATGACGCTGTATAAGCTACACCTGCCCTCAAAGGTGTTACGATTCTACAATCGTCGGGACTTATTCGGAAGCTAAGCTGCTAAGCATACAAGGGCAGTTGACATATTAATACACTTTAAAAGAGCGATATAATGTACCTTAAAGTAGATAATGCTACCTGATCTGTAACTGTTTTTAAGATGACTGTCTAAGAACATAATTCTCCTACATTTCCATGAGTTTTAACTAATAACGACAGCTGGTATGTATGAAAGGTGCTGGTGTGCAAATGTCTTTAAAGAGGAAATCTAATGTAATTCAACGTCGCAGGTAACACTGTCTAAGCTGCAGGTGTCTTTAAAACCTGGCTCTTTGATGCTCTACCCGACTTCCGTCAAGAGAATTTGGCAGCTGGCAATCTGGACTAGTAATGCACTTTAACAAGTAATCCTAATGTATCATGTAATCTGGCATGCAGCTGGTCTTGACTGTCTTCCTGTAATGACAATAGCTTCACAATATCCCTGTTTCCGGAGTTTCAGCAGGTTGGGTTAGTGACAGTACGCATCACTGTTTAATGGGCAGATCTATCGCGTTTCGTAAGTAGGAATAACGAATAACACAAGAAGGCCTGCAGGCTGTCTATGGTACTATGCATATGCACTAAGCTGACCAAGGAAAATGTATTCGCTCTGTACGGACTTAAGACATTTGCACAGGACGGAAAAAAACAAGAAAGGAAGACAAGATGAATTACCAAAAATTGTATTTTATTATTCCCACATGTTTTTGATGACAATTAATAATATTATACGTGCACATGAAAACACTGGTAACGCAGACACAATTGGCATCTATTTCTCAAACCACATGTGCACACATTTCAACTATTATCAATTTAACACTTGTATCCAGTAGTATAAAGCAATGAAGTACTTACTAAACGACAAATTTCTCACTTGTCACAGTCCATGTCTCCAACGCCGATGGTAGCTAGATTGACGACGTCTACTGTAAGATCTCAAGTCTCGTGCTCTACATTGTATTACTACTGTAATTCGCATTACACAGAACCAACTGAAGCTCTCTTGATGCATTTTCCAGTCCTGTGTAGTAATCTGTTGTGTTTCTGTCCTAACTATTTTGACCGTCTCCTGTGCCATTCTGTTCCTGTCCGGTTTGTCCACGACCAAGTGTACGAAAACAATGTAGGCATCCACGGTAAGGACCAGTGAGTTGTTGCCAAATTGCATTTCTCAAGTCGGCCATGCGAATTATGTTTGCCAATGGGTTGAGTGCGGAGTTCAACGTCATAAGAAAAAGCAACAAACTCGTGAAAGTCCGAACTGAGCACACATCTCTGTTCCGGAGGCAGGCATGGCCATACGGGAGAGCTGCAAAACCAAGCAGCCAGCAGACGAACGCCAGCGTCACAAGAATCATCACACTTCTTGCCTTTTTTGCGCTGGCGTCCAATTTCCGCTGAGCTTCGTCCTGTGCATCGTGACCTTCGCTATTTCCAGCCCTGCCTTGGTTTTCTCTACCTTCCGCCCATCGAGTCCCACCTCCTCTGAACTGTCGCGGTCTTGTCTTTTGACGCCGTTTGATGCGCACAAAGACGCTGATGTTTGTAAACATCATGACGAAACATAGAAGTGCAATTATGGAAGCTACAAAAATGTTATAACTCAAGGGGCCTACGTCAATGCAGCGTTCTACGGCTGCGATATCGATGGAGCTAATATATACACAATTCCAGCCCATAAAAGTTGAAAAGACGCACAATGACAGGACGACCCACGAACATACGATAGCTACACAAGCATTCCGCTTGGCCCTAGGAGCGTTGTTGTGGAAGAAAAAAGGGTGCCTCACAGCTATGTAACAATCTATAGATAAAAGAGATAGAGCTGATGCCGACATCGTCTGGGTAAATATCACACAAGTAGTAAAGTAAAATATAGCAGTCACTCCGTATTGAGCCAACTGCCCGAAAGCTAAACAAATAAGGAGAATCCCTGGCAGCAGGTCTGAAATAGCGAGGTTTGCAATGTACAGATACAAGGCCTTGTGGAGCTTCCGTGTTCCGATGATGCCGAAAAGGACCATAACATTGGCTAATATGATAAAGACCCCCATGACTCCAAACATGTACACAGGCCACCCGTTACTGGCAAACACGTCGTCGAATATGGGACAAGTCTCAATGGCCTGGCGTTTGGACATGTTCGTATGGAGTAGATGCCAAGTGTAACACTGAAGCATGTTGTCAAACCGTAGAGGGTCCGAGCTGTGGTTGAACAGTAGAGGGTCCGAGATGTTGTTGAACAGTAGAGGGTCCGAGATGTTGTTGAACAGTAGAGGGTCCGAGCTGTTGTTGAACCATAGAGGATTGGAGATGTTGTTGAATAGTATAGGATCCGAGATATTGTGGAACCGTAGAGGGTCCGAGCTGTGGTTGAACCGTAGAGGGTCCGAGCTGTTGTTGAACCATAGTGGGTCCGAGATGTTGTTGAACAGTAGAGGGTCCGAGATGTTATTGAACAGTAGAGGGTCCGAGATGTTATTGAACCGTAGAGGGTCAGAGCTGTTGTTGAACAGTAGAGGGTCCGAGCTGTTGTTGAACCATAGAGGATTGGAGATGTTGTTGAATAGTATAGGATCCGAGATATTGTGGAACCGTAGAGGGTCCGAGCTGTGGTTGAACCGTAGAGGGTCCGAGCTGTTGTTGAACCATAGTGGGTCCGAGATGTTGTTGAACAGTAGAGGGTCCGAGATGTTATTGAACCATAGTGGGTCCGAGATGTTGTTGAACAGTAGAGGGTCCGAGATGTTATTGAACAGTAGAGGGTCCGAGATGTTATTGAACCGTAGAGGGTCAGAGCTGTTGTCGAACCATAGAGGGTCCAAGCTGTGGTTGAACCATAGAGGGTCAGAGCTGTTGTTGTACTGTAGAGATTCCGAGCTGTTGTTGAACATTAGAGGGTTTGAGATGTTGTTAAATAGTATAGGATCCGAGATGTTGTTGAACCGTAGATGGTCCGACATGTTGTGGAACCGTAGAGGGTCCGACATGTTGTGGAACCGTAGAGGGTCCGAGCTGTGGTTGAATCTTAGATGGTCCGAGCTGATATTGAACATGCTCGCTGGATTCTGCTGATCAGTCGTTGGTGAGCAAAGGGATGACTGGTGGAGGAGTTTTCTCCCTTTATTCCCTGTCCTAACTGAAACTCCCGATTGAGCATATCTATATCTCCTCTGAGCCAGGTTAAGAGCTACACATTTATAGCGAAGGTGCAGCTGTCTTTTAAATCTCTGGTATTATCGACATTAAGACTTTTCCTTTTTCATACAAGTCGTATTATGCCGATAATTCTGTATGAACTCCACCTGTTCTCAAAGTTGTCACGATTTTACATACAATCGTCGGGAAAGCTAAGCTGCTAAGCATACAAGGGCAGGTGACAGTTGACATGTGAATACAATTTTAAAAGAGCGATATAATGTACCTCTCTAAATTAGATAATGAATACTCTCTGATCTGCAGCTGTCTTTAAAATGACTTTGTCTAAGGACTTAATTCTCTGAACTTAAACGCTGATAACGACAGCTGGTGTGTATAGAAGGTGGTGTTGCGCGAATGAAAGAGGAATTCTAATGTAATTACCTTCGCCAAGAAGGTTATGTTTTCAGGGGCGTTTGTGTGTGTGTGTGTCTGTGTGTCTGTCTGTAAACACGATAACTCCAGAATTAAAGCGTAACTGGATTCATACTTGGTAGGTTTGCAAATCTTGATGAGACCTAGAAATGATTAGATTTTGGGGCCCCTAGTCTCTTGTTGTGGTACTGCAGTGGAACAGTTTTGAAAGATCCAATTGCAATCGCCTGTCACATGTTCTTATGAGCTTTCTAGAGAACGATATCAAAAGGTAGAAAAAAATTGTGTAAAGTTCTTGTCTTGTTTTATATTTTTATATCAAAGGGTATCCATTGGTGTATCGGTTTGCAAGTTAGATTTCCAAGGTGGAGCATGAAGTGTTCTAAATTTAAAGCATCTTTTCATGATATTGATAACACTCCAAGACCAAACTGAAGTTCACTCAGTAAATTTAACAATGAGTATGTGGATCATACTATCTTCAAAGCAGCAGACATTTTATTTTCATTACAACATGTAATCACAAGGCATGGTGATGGCACACTCAGACAAGTTTTTTTCAACTTATATAACACATATATTGCCACCAACACAGAGTGCACGTACAATACAGTCCTCATCTAAACTTGAGCGAAGTGAGCATAGTCGTGTAAATTGCCCTTCTAAAGGGTACATATATGACCGTATGTGGTCTGGGGATTCATAAACATGGAGTGTCACTGTGTGATACTGAAATGCTGCATTCATCGCTAAATCCTAAAGGCCTGTGTATTAAAACAAAACTATGTACAATAATATTGTTCATCTACTGTTAATCACTGTACTGTTTTTTCTCTTTTCTTCAAACACATTGAGCAATAAACACATACTTTGCCTATTTATCCAGTCCAGCATGGGATCAGATATGTTAAAGTGTCCTATTTTGACATTATTGCATCTCTTGTCTATTATAATGATTTAAAATAGATTCAAAGTGTGCATGCAAAAAGATGACAATTTTAAGACTATGCAAGTAACATATTTTTGTCTATTAAATCCATACAAACTGTATTTTATAGATACCATCAGTTGAAGTACAGAAATCCCAGTTCCTAAAATATAGAAAAGATGAGGTCTAGAACATTGGCATACAGATGAACATGCAGTATTGTCTCGTACATGAAAATTGATAGAATAAGTGAAGAGGAACATGTACATAACAAAAAATGAAAATCAATCAATCAATAGCCTTTATTTATACTGGAAATGCTCTGTCGGCTTTAGCTGCTCTTCCCAGAGGTCCAGTTGAGGGGGGGGGGGGCACGGGAACACAATAGATAAGACAATAAATATAATTAGTACAGAAATGAATTACTAAAGACTTAACATAATAATCATCAACAACAAAAAAACAGTTAAGTCCAAAACAAAACATCATCACCGTAACTTCAGGACGGTTGTCAGGAACCGGTGTGGACATTACAACCCTGTAATGATGAAATAAAAAAATTGTAGCCATAAATGACAATAAATAAGAAATTGTCACAATCTCTTGCTCATTACATACAGTACTTGGATATGGATGTTTTTTTTTATTTCGCATGATGCAGCCAGAAAAGTATTAGATTGCACTGAGGATAAAGAATGTTTAAGTCCAATACACCACCATGTAGAGTTCATGCTTGTGTAATAAAAATTTAGATGTCAAAGATCTCATACCTTCGTCGCTTTTTTTATTTCTGTTATTTGTGCTGTTATTTGGTTTTTCCATACTAATTTCTTTTGTTGTGTTATACAATGTATTTTGTATCGTTGCAGATGGCTTATGGCATGACCTGATAAAATTTCATGACCTAGATTTTAGAACAAACCACAAGATAGAGAAGTAAAAAATCTGTGCCACTGCAGTAATTTTAGCCTGGGTTCCAGACCCATAGCACACTGGACATAAAATATCTCAGTGAGCAGGGGTCTGGCCGTGAGACTTCAGAAAGGCTCTCAGCCATAGGGAGGAGAAGCTGTGATTGATGACCCCTCACACCACAGGTAGCCTGTTACATGGCACCACCATTGGTCAGCAGGAGACAATCTTGGGCTCAACAGTTAATCATTAACCAGTCAATTTTCTAGATGCATTTGGAGTTTATTTTGCAAAATAACAGCAGAACTTAGTCTAACAGTAGAAGTAGTGTACAACCCAGGATTTCCTGTTTTTTTATGTAACAGTCCTCTAACACACCAGGACAAAATACACCTTATTTACAGTTTTATCTCATCTGCTGGTGAAGATTCAAAGATACAGCTGGGAGTTTTTAACCAATCATAACAGAGGTGTAAAATTGCTTCCTGCTGTGCCACCAATGGGGCCTTACGCTCAGGTACTGAGCGTTCGACTGGCAGTTCCATCTGACCCTACAAGACCCAGGCTCACTGAGATATTTTATGTCCTGAGTGCTATGGGTCTGGAATCCAGGCTACAGTACTTTAGGCAGCTGCTAGGATGTTCATAATCAAACCAGACTCACCGTTGGGTGTCCTCTCGCAGATGAAAAAGGTTTCCCTGCTACATGGAAAATCGTTCCACTTGCTTTTACCTGGGCCTGTCGCAGAAAAATACTGTGCACAGTCTTCATCAGACTCTGGTATACCGATCCAATTTTTATAGCGCTTATTATTTGGTTCCGTTGGTGCCCAGTAATCACGGTAAGACCAAACGCTAAGAGACGTGCCATCGTTCCATTTCCATCGGCCTTCTCTCTTCCTATCATTCAGTCCAAACCAAAAACTCGAACGTGTGCTTTCAGCATTTTTTAGCTGGATCAAGAAGTTGTTGATGTCGGGGTCTTTTGGCATTGCAAGATTTCCACCTGGTCCCTGTTTCCGACAGTAGGTAGATGCGTCAGGCCAGCTTTTTGGAATGCTGACTGCTCTGTAGCACTTCTTTTTCTTTAGTTGATAATCGGAGGGGCAGGTACCTAAAGCAGACCATGTTAAAATGTGTTACACCACTAGAGTATATAGCAGTTTACCTTTGCAGGCATGGTGGTTTATGTCACAACCTCTTTTACATGTCATAATTAGCATCTTTTCTGCAGGTATAAAAAAAAGGTGCCACATGTACCACTAACAGTACGCATCTACCTGATCAAAAGTAAAGAAGAGTAAAGTGAGGAAAGTCGTGTAAAGGGCCTTTCCCAAAGGCACAGGTTGGGTGGCATGTCAGGACTCGAACCCGGGAAGTCCGGGTTCCGAGTTGAGCACGCTGTCGCTACGCCACACGACCCAAACTCCAAAAACTGATACAAATGGCAATTTTAAAAAATTGACCTAGCATATAAAACATAACATAAATTTAAAGTAGTTTTGAATTTAAAATTCCATCAAATTAAACCTAATTCCCGTAATCAATGAGAAAACTACTACTAAACCTACTCAATTAAAAGGTTCAATTTCAATTTAATTATTTAACCAGTAATTACAAGTCAGGCCATTTTAGCCTGCGTTTCAGGTAATCCTGGGTACACATAAAAATACACACACAAACTACACAGTACATGAACTATTACTAATTACAAAATCCTAAACATCAACAGTGTAAAGTCCTGCACCTAATGAACTGCTGTTAAAAATCCTGAGAAGTCCTCATCCTAATGATCTCACAGTTTAAAAGTCCTAACAAGTCCTGCTTCTAATGTTCAGTTTAAAAGGTTTACCTTTTTTCATGCAGGTATGAGGTGTCTGAACTCTTGATTGTGCCTGTGGGCGAACAAAGAAAAATCCATGCAGACTGTAAACATATGGATCCAGCTAATTGCAAAGAACATAAAATGAATATGATGAATAGTTTATTCAAATATGAATCACTTGCAGTCTGAGGGCTGAATGGCTGATACAAACGTACGCGAAACGTTTTCTAACATAAAATTTAAAAACTATCATCATATCCTAATGCAAACATGGTAACCATTATACGACGTTATTCCGTTATTCTAAAAGCATGGTTGTATAATTATTTAGTACATGTTTCATCACGGTAAATCTTCAAGACACCGACAAGGTGGAAGAGTTGTTACTACGTCTACTAGATCAATCATCCCTAAAGCATTTATTAAAGCTTCACTATATATTAAGGTATGAGAGTTTCCTAGTCGGTCTTTCGAGCATTTGATTGTCCTGTAAATTGGCTGTTTTTCAAGTGATTTTACCATGGTAGCCCAATTCTTCCATGATAGCAATGGTGGTAAGTAAAATACGACTCGCGATAACCAATGACAAGAACTATTTCTTTTTATTGATTTCATTTGATTCATTGAAATTGCAACAGTGCAATACACGTGGGACAACATCATCTGTTGCATTTTTACTTGAGTTTAGTGAGGAAAGTCGTGTAAAGGGCCTTTCCCAAGGACACAAGGTCGGTGGCATGTCTGGACTCGAACCCGGCTCTTGGTTCCGAGTCGAGCACGCTGCCTTTGCGCCACACGACCCCACATTAGACTATTATTTAAACCAATGATTGCATTTTTAAGTTATAAATCCAATAATTGTAACGCACCTGTGGTTGTGAGAAAAATGCTGTTTGTCGTTGTGAAACCTTTGGCGTCGTCAGCGGTACCTTCAGATGGGCTCGAGAAAGCTGGTAAGGTAAGATTGTGAAAGACATCCTCGCACAATGACGGAGTATCTGACACCGTCAGGTTCTCTTTGATCACCGTGCAATTGATATGCACCACCTAAAATTGTACATACATAGTTTTATAGCTACATCATGTAACATTATTAGGAATACAAAATAAAGTAGAGAAGTAACATTTGCAAAGTAAATGCATAATGTTTACCTTCGGACATGGTCTGCCCTGTTAACTTTTGCTTTAAGACATTTACATACATGTACTACTAGTATATTGTGACAGGAGCAGAGCAGACCATGAAATTGCAACATTATGTAACCCAACACCAGTCACCGTGGTAACAGACGTCAACAAATCATGTTATTGGCCAGGTCAAAGGTTAGTGTTTGGAACAGAAGAAGAGGAAGAAACTAGGTAAAAACAATATGTTTTTCCTTCGGTAAATATAAAAATTCTGGCCATTGTTTTTTTTATTTACAAAACAAATTGAATCAACCCAACTCCATTGCAAGTAAATATCATTCAGGAAGAGTAAGTGCCAAAATGTGACACCTTACGAGTGTGTTTAAAACTTGGAAACATAGCTGCCAGACATGTTTGTTTACATTCTCGTATTTTATGGTGGTACCACATACTGAGTGCTCATATACGTGTGTGCTCTTTTAGCACCAACCGTAACGGTCAGACACGTGAAAAAAAATGCACAACTATGATTAAAGGTGGAAGTAAATAACAATCACACAAAGACGTTCTCGATTGAAATATTTCCATTTTTGGTGAAAAATGCCACATAGTTCCTTATGAAAACAGCAAAAAAGGCAGATTTACTGAGAAAAAAAACCTCATACAAAAGAACGAAGTTTTGCAAATTGACCTCCACTCAGTCAAAACATTCTGCTTGATTACTAGAAGAGACTATGTGTTGCCTGATTACTAGAAGAGACTATGTGTTGCCTCACCTTCCCTGTAAGTACAAGACGCGGTGCAATGATTGTAGCGGCGAGAACTACCGCTATCACAAGCAGGCAGCAACCCGGTGCAAACCAGCAAACCTTACAGGATTTCACCTTCTTCCACATCCCGATGGCACAGTCTAGGATTAAATATTAAAACAGCGCCCGGCTTAAATTTGGACAGTCCAGTTTAATTCCGGACTACAATGTACGTCCCATATCTCAGCAACCTTACATTTAGATGGGCTAATGTCGTTAACTACAGGTAAAATGTTGTAAGAAATTTGTAGCAGCCATCTAGGACCCCTTAGGGTCCTACCCGATGAATTGTGAGTTACAGCTGCGAACATATATATGGTATCCCAGCACTTCGTGGAGGTCTATTCCCTTCTTCACGGAGTAAAGATCAGTTATTTTATTAAAGCACATGAAAGAAAATATAAGACTGCGATGGCGGCGCACTTAAGTTATATTTATATATTATAAAGCGCCGACATCGAACATAAAATAATTAACAAGAATACAATACTGCATAAAATATTAACAAAGAAATGTACACAATCTAAACAAACAATGCAAAACACACATATCGGGAACAAATAAAATGTAACTAGATGTAACTGAATGCGCATTTGACAGGTGACATTTCAGAAGGCACAAATAGTGCAATGTGCTAAATGTTGTAACTCAGAAAGGTACGAAACGGTTTATTTTAGTAATGAAATCTTGGGTGAAGCTCATAATTTCACAATTCATTTTGAACGAAAAGCAAAAGGATCTGTGAAACAAAAGATGTATAAAGCGTCAACGGAGAGACAATCATTATCTAAAAAGAAGTTCAAATGGTTCAATCTATTTTTATAATTAGTTAAAAGTTGTGTTTGGACATACCTCCCACTCTGTAGTTAACGCTATCTTCCTCAGACTCTTCTTCTCTTTCGGTATCTTTTTGCGTGTAGGCGTTGTCGTGGCGTAGGTCTTCATCATGCTCTGGACACTCCACTATGTGATCTCCCATGTCAATGTGGTGAAGAGAGGTGTCAGTCGGCGCAGCGCGTTGGAACTTACAGGTAGCGCCACGTCGTCCCATCCTCACACTTACAAGTCCATGCCCTGCATCCAAGTCTTCGTGCTTTCTGTCTACATGTTCCGGCTCTTTTTCAGGCAAATATCTTACGTCTGCGGCCACCTTCATTCCCTCATGGTGGCGAGTTGGGAGACCTGTAGGCACAGCAAGCTGCAGACCAGAGCTCAACGCAAAGCCGCTTTCCCCGTCCAGATCCACGTCTTCATGCTTGTTGTTTTCTCCCTCAAGATTTTTTGTGTGCGACATTTTTGCGACATTTACCTTGGAGTCCATTTTCTGATGTGGGCGAGTTGGGAGTTCTTTGAATTTAGACACAGCACGCTGCAGCCCAGAGCTCAACCCTAAGCCGCTTTCTATATCCAGATCCACGTCTTCATACTTGTGGTCCTCCTCTTCTGAATCTTTTGTGTGCGACATTTTTGCGTCATTTATCTCGGAGTCCATTCCCTCATGTTGGAGAGTCGAGAGATCTTTAAATTTAGACACAGCACGCTGTAGCCCAGAGGTGACCACAGGTCTTTCTCCGTTCGGACCAACGTTTTTGTACCTGTTGTTTTTTGCTTTTGAATCTTTTGTGTGCGACATTTTTGCGTCATTCACCTCGGAGTCCGTTCTCGTATGTTGGCGAGTCGGGAGTTCTTTAAATTTAGACACAGCACGCTGCAGCCCAGATCTCAACCCAAAGCCGCCTTCTATATCCAGATCCACGTCTTCATACTTGTGGTCCTCTTCTTCTGAATCTTTTGTGTGCGACATTTTTGCGTCATTTATCTCGGAGTCCATTCCCTCATGTTGGAGAGTCGAGAGATCTTTAAATTTAGACACAGCACGCTGACGCCCAGAGCTCGCCACAGGTCTTTCCCCATTCGGACCAACGTTTTTGTACTTGTTGTTTTTTGCTTTTAAATCTTTTGTGTGCGACATTTTTGCGTCATTTACCTCGGAGTCCGTTCTCGTATGTTGGCGAGTCGGCAGTTCTTTAAATTTAGACACAGCACGCTGAAGCCCATAACTCGACACAAAGCTTTCCTCATTCGGAGACACGTTTTCGTATTTGTTGGTTTTTGCGTCTGAATCTTTTGTGTGCGACATTTTTGCGTCATTTACCTTCCTTCCTTCACGATGGCAAGTCTTTTTTACACACAGCACATCCCAGAACTCAGTACAAAAAATCCATTCAATTCAAATCCACGTCTTTGTATATATAGACTTCCTCACAGTAAATTCGTATCACTTTCCTCAATCAATAATTCTCATACAAGAATCTGAACTTCCCCATACCTGGCAGAATCTGGAATGGTTTCCCAGTCTTTGGCCACTCTAAAGGTTGATATTTTGGATGGTTTGCTGATTTCACAGATAACAAATTGAGCTGAACTGTTAACTGCAGTTGTGGCTGCAAGAATGAACAGAAAACAGGCTCTCGTGGTGTGGCTAAACAACTCACACCAGACGTGTAGATATTATAAAAGGCTGAAGCTTGCGATTGAGAATTTGCATATTGAAAAATACTTCATGACGTTTCAGAAGTCTACCCACGCGATTTCTTGAACATTTTGATTTGTCTAGAAACTGTTTCTAAACATCATAATTTCGGTGTCGCTATGAAGTTGTTCGCTTGCTTTAGAAGTAGTTCTGGTAAGACCTTATATGGGATTGTTGTTTTCACACAAATCATAGCTACAAGCAAATTAGTCTGATCTTTTTTTTTTTTGCGTCGCAATAATATTCTGTTTAGATGGCCCTTCCCGTGGTACCACATAAGTTAACCTCTTACATGTATATATTTCCTCACATATTGTATTATATTCAATTGCCCTTGACCTCTGACCTCCAAAACAGTAATTTGCTATTATTATCTTGATTGAGTACTTTATCATGCTTGGTTGTATTTTATATTGTTAAGTAATTGATTTTAGCTTAATCTTTACTTGTTAGTTTACTGTATAAGTATGTTATATTGTGTATGTTTAATCTTTGTGTTGTTTGGCGCCCAAAATCAGCTATGCTGCCTGGGTGGCCAGTGTATTGTATCGTCACAATCGAATTAAAATAAAAAAATGAATAAAATATTCTGTTGAATACTGTTTGTTGAATTGAATAAAAAGACTAAAGACGTGATCTAGACAAGTCATGCTATTGTCACGAATGTTGGATGGTAGTTTTTGTGCTCGGAAAGAATTGGCAATAATTAGTTTAGGGCTAACTTTTGGCAGCCGCAGTAAGATAACAACAGATGGCAATTCAGTATCTAATTTGCATAATTAATAAGAAAGTTCTTTAAATCCACTGTATTCAAGATATGACTTTTCAAACTGGCGATGTATGCAATTTAGAACGAATAAAATGGATATTGTAAATAAAGACCTAAATTCCACAATGGACGAGAAAATGATATGATTTTATAATGGCAACTTCCGGAAGAAAATAACATACAATAACATTTTGAACTAGAATTCCGAGATCTCATACCTCCATGAAATATGATCTTGATATGTAAATGTAAATTTCTTCTTTAATTGTTCAAATGACCTCTGCATTAACATGATATATGCATCGTGATGTATGTTAACTTTTGATTAACTTACAGATGTCCCAAGTATGACATTCTCATCATTCACCATTACGAAATCATAGAATTTTCACATTAATTATGCAAATTAGGTCATCATTTGCATAATTAGTATCTGTTGAAGTTCCGCCTGCCCTAGGTTACATAGTATAATGTAAAACACTGTAATTATAGAATTTCCTCATTAATTATGCAAATAAAGTCCTCATTTGCATAATTTACATTTAATTATGTACATCTCTCTCTCAGCTACCTACACACCAAAAATAATGAAAATATGTTGTTCCTGTCTGGACTTATTGGCTTTTAAACATTTCGCCAGAAAGTGCCCTGCAGTTCCAGAACAAGCCGCTAGGGGGCCCAAACTCATATGACTTCTTCCCAAGCACGAGAGCTACCTTCCATCAAAATTTCATGACCCTAGCATGTCCAGATCGCGAGATATCAAAACCGGAAGTTGCGCTGCAGTACCAAGGGAAGCCACTAGGGGGACCAAAATCTCATCATTTCCAGTTTTTGTCACACCCTACCAACACACCAAGTATGAAACCAATCCATCCAGGCGTTCTTGAGTTATCTTGTTGACCAACAGACAGACAGAAGGACGGACGGATAAACGCAACTGAAAATATAACCTCCATGACACATTTCATGGAGGTAATAATCTATGAGGAAATGCTTTAATAGCTTTATTTGTTAAGATAAGACTGTCATTAAGTAGTGAATGTAATCAACTGATATAATCATGCAAATTAGTATCGTATTTGCAATGAGAAACAATTAAAATTACTAGTATTCAGTTGTAAATGTTATACTTAATCTCATTTGGTACAGGTATGAAGTCGTGGGACTCTTTTTGAACATAAAACTCTCAACTGCACACACACACACACACACACACACACACACACATACACACACACACACATACACACACATGCACACACACACACACACACACACACACACACACACACACACACACACACACACACACACACACACAGATAGAGAGAGAGAGAAAGAGAGATGGAGAGAGAGAGAGAAAGAGAGAGAAGCAATCTTTGTATTGCATGTCAACATGTCGTAAACTGGACCGATTACCTCGTGTGTGGGGGGAATAAAAGAGGCTGCATTAGAGAGAGCCCACCAACCGACACTCAGCCGCGAGACGGGGGTCGATATCGCCTACCAGGCAATTACGATTCATTATTCGAGTCACTTTTCCCCTGGTCACGTTCTCAGAGTGACAAATTGAACTCCTGAAGACTGTGGTTGACGGAAGAGCAACCGAAAATTTGAGGGGAGCTACGCTGTCAAACACAGCACAGATGAACTTTCATGATGGCATATTGTAAAATCCCACTGCCTCAAAATTCCAACCCTTTGGAGCTCTGCAATACTGGTTACAGTAAAACAGTGGTGCATTTTGGTCAGTAACTGCTAGGGGGCGTGATTATTCTACTGAATAGCGGAAGTGCTGTGTGCGCAACCGCGAAATTTGGATTCGTTCCTGAGACTTTGTCATCATTACCGGAGTTATATAAGCACGTATATAACACTTACATAATGCCTCAGAGCAGCCCTGGAAGCCGGCTGGAAGTCTGGAGCAGCGGAAGAGAAGCAGGGACAGACACTGGGGGCACACACAGGTTTGTAACATTCAGGAGTCTTATTGATCAATGTTAAATGTGATCGTCGTGTACAAAATGTACATAACACTGCCACAGTGCAGTGTGTAACACTGCTTTGTGTGGGATGAGGCTGGGTTAGAAACTCGCCATTTGACAGCTCGGGGGGGGGGTATACTTGAAGCAAGAGACATTTTCAGAAATTATAACCTTGCTGTGTGTAAAAGGTAATTAGCTTGAGATTTACACAATAACACTCATAATACACAATAACAGATCATAACATGTAACGTTACATTTATAGTTCCAACAGGGCTCGAAATACTTGGCGCAGATACAGGTCCTATTGACTATTGGTATTGTATTGCAGATAAAATTGGAGCTGTGCAGGTATAATTCTGATGTCAACCTGCACCTGATCAGCTAACGGTGCACTGGTACATGTGCTGGGTTATTAGTACTAGTAGATGTATGTTGATTATTATATTCTCTACTCATGAGCAATGAGTATGAAATATTCAAGAAATAACAGCAATGGTCTCTGAATAATTCTTAATATGATCCATACACCTTTACTTCTGTCTGCTGGAAGTAATTTTCAATGTTACCTGCACCAGTGCAGGTATGTGAGTAAGAAACAAGTATTTTGAGCCCTGAATCTGTTGTACTATTGTGAACGCGACTCAACCATTCATAGCAAGCAAGGAATCTTGCTAATAAAAAAAAAGTTTAAAGATAACATTTAATTTTTCTCTAGATTAGTGAAATGGTGCATTTGTAATTGTATATTTCCAGCTTCTATTATAACGCTGACCCTCACTCCTCTCCCCCTAAGTTTGGATGGAATAGCCCAAATGTTATGTAACGTTAAAACAAACATGCATATTTATTATACATGTACTGTAGTTGCGTAACAGTATATTCCAATGAAGGTACAGTTGCCTATTCCAGGCTTCAGAATCAGAGGCGCCTGGAAAGATATTACTCAAATAGACAGGTAACATGCAGGGGAGTTAGTCCAAGTGAGAGAGAGGTCTGGAGTACAATGTACAATGAAGCATATCATACGTTAAATGGCATGATTTTGTGATCAAATGTAGTCTATCTAGGATATAAAATATGGAGTATTGGATACTAAAACACTACATTCTAATGCTAAGTGGCCTAAATTAAAAATTAAGTCTATATATTATTATTACAACAATATACTATTTTTTACTTATCATCTACTATTAATTGCTGTTTCTTTTCTCTTTTTGAAACATCTGGAAACATAAGATAATTACATAATTTGTCCACTATTATTTCTAATAACAACTTATTTGGGACTCTTTTGTTTATATACAGGTAGTATCCCTGAGTGAGGTGAGGAGTGTGTATCTGGTCCGATGTTGTCAGGCGTGTCCGCCCTAGTAACCAGGTGTGTCGGCTGCATCACGACAGCGTCTCTCGTCTCCCTGCTGTGTGTTACCAAGGTAACCATCGCACTTTTCCCATTGCATGCTGGGATTGTTTATTTGTTTATTTGTTGATTAGAATTCACCACAAGTACAAACATACAAGTGGAAGGGAGGACAAAACAGGTGTATTGACACCTTTACAAGTTGTCCTCCCAAACACAACAATATAAATACATTGTATAGTGCAATACAAATTACCAAGTCGAACAATTGTTGACATGAAATACAAATTCCTACATTAGTGCTGTGTACCAGTTCGCTGGACCAGTTGATGAGTGACTTGTAAAAATGTTTAGGTTCAAGTCCAAAAAAAAACAAAACAACTGAACGTTGGAAACCAGTTCCGGACTTACATACAAACAAAATCATGTCACATTCCCTTTCTTACAATGTAAGAAAAAATGTAAGTTACATTTTTTTTACATTGTAGTTCTAAACCACCTAAAGCCTGTCAATAGATCGAAAGAATTTAATTGCACTGCAAAGTTCGAAGAATACAATTTGTTATAATATGGTCAACATGAGTTTAACTTTAGGTACCCAGCACTATGCTGGGAGGCTTAGGATGATTTGATTTGATATGATTTATTAAACTGTATAAACAAATACTAGTACTTAACTAGCCAGAGGCTATTATAAAGAGCTAGCCCTCATATTCATAACAGGACAATAAACAATCAGTTACAATTGCTAGTACTAGTAATTATTTAGATAAAATGTTTATGTATTATCTACAACGTATACATACTAGTAGGTGACCGTGTGTGCTGATTTTTATGGGTTCACCACACCACGAAGTGGTGGTGAACCCATATTGCTTTTTCTGATGTTTCTTCTTCTTCTTCTTCTCCTGCCATTTTTTTAAATGGATTCAGCTTCTTCATTTTAGGGCCTAAGGTCCTGAAATTTGGTATGGAGGTACAGTGGGCAAATACCCCTAGGCGTTTTTTAAATTTTTGTGATACAGGCTTTTAGAATGGTTTTATTTGAGTTTTTTGGCTGTGTTATAGCAAATGTATAACTGTGTTAGTGTGCTGTGTTTACCACGTCTGGGCATGAGTCATCACAATGGAATGCAGGGCATCAACCAATAGGCATGCAGCTTTCCTCTATACTTCTTGCTGATTGGCTGTTGGGATTTAACTTGATTAACACCTGCACAGAGCATTTCCACCTGCACAGAGCATTTCTTGCTGATTGGCTGTTGGGATTTAACTTGATTAACACCTGCACAGAGCATTTCCATACTGACAGTATGTCTTTATTCAAGTGTTTTGGTAGGTATTTCAAGCTTTTCTGCTCCAGCATTGGAATGCGGGGCATGAACGCTTTTTATTTATTTTGAAAATCAACAGTTTGCATTATGCAATTAAAAATCCTAACCAATAAAGTAGGGGATAGCTATCCAACTGTTGTTTTAGTTGTATGTTACTTCATATTATAGTTATATCAATGTAAATCATTGTTTTCCCTTGTGTTTCTCATTCTTTCCCTGCCATGTCGTAAAATGTGGTGAACCCATCGCTGTATTTGCTCCGAAGCAAACGAAATATTGGCCTTTCTAGTTGTTTGCTGTATTGACTGTTGAAACCTATGAAGTAGAAGTAAATTGGCAATATATAAATATGGCTTCTGAACATTTTTTTAAATCATGATCCATACTTTCTAAAGTTAAATTGGTGCAAGTAGAATTTGTCTGGGACAGGAAATTTTTACAAACTTGTTAGCTGCACCACTAGCAGGTATACTCTCATCTGCCGAATAAACATACCCCCCGGAATAAACGTACCCCCCGGACAAGCCTTCAAAATCAAATAAACATACCCCCGGAATAAACGTACCCCCCAGAAAATTACCAAAATTGACGGGTAACCTGTGTCTCTTGTACTAAAATGCGCCCTTACTGATATATGCACAAATCTTTAACTGTTATTTGCAATTAGGAATTTAAATAGACAAAAAAAAAGAGCATTTAATATTTCGTATTTTGATAAGCACCACCCATGACAATAGAACATTCAGACGAATTTATGCACGCGGTGATTGCAAAAACCGGCCCGAAAATGACGAGTTTCTCGCTACAATACACATTTATAAACGTCTTCACGTCGATGATTTGTCAATTTTTTTCACACGAAGTTGAAAAAAATTACTGGTTTTCAAAAATTAATAAACGTACTGTGCAAAATAAGAACGTACTGGGTGGATGTTTTGGCCCAAAAAATAAGCGTACCCGTATGTTTATTCGGCAGATGAGAGTAGCAGTGCAGGTGGCAGAAAAAGTATTTTGAGTCCTGCATAAAACTTTAATGATTTATTCATTACATACAACATTACAAGCATGCTACATGTATATATTATAATGCACATGGCTTGAGGCTACACAACACAGTAACCGTAGTCAAAAGTAGTCCGGGCACAAAGTAGTGCTGCACAATACTAGAGAACAGTACAGAGATTGTTCTGTGCAATAATTGGCATTGAGATGGAACCTGTGGTAAATGATAGAGGAATACGTCCGACTCAGTTTTGAGACTGTAAAAGTTGAATTATGGTGCATGTTCAGTCAGCGTAGATTTGCGCTTGGATACTTGTCCCGCCTAGTGCTGTGCGTCGGCTGCAGTTCCATGACCTCCGCAGTGGCGCTAATAAAAGAGGGCGTGAGAAGAGAACTAGCCGGCAAATTTAAGCTCATTTTCACATATTTTGTACACTATACCCTGAAATTAAACATATCAAAATTCTGAGTCTTGCTTGTGCACCCTACTAATAGTACTATGATTTTCAGTGAGTCGAAGTGAGTCACTTTGGGGTCCTTAACTACTAGTATAGAAATCCCCATAGGGCTAATACTGTGTTGTGCTGCCTTGAGTGTAATTTTGTCGCCCCCCTCCCCCTCAGACTCAATCTGCAGTATCTGCCACGCCCACCTGTCACAGACCGGGGTTACCTGAGGTCATTTGGAGAGGACTGACTACACAGACTACCAGCACCAGGTAACTACAGTTTGTATTATAAGTAATAATAAATAACTAACTTTTAAGTATCAGAAGTATTGTTTTGGGCAGCTGAGCTGTGGGTTTGTATGTCTGTTTCGGATTTATTCAAAATTGTAACATAACAATACAAGGAGTGGTTGCGCTATTGGGTCATGGTGGGGTCATGTGGGGTAGCGGCAGAGTGCGCGACTCGGAACCTAGAAGTCCCGGGTTCGAGTCCTGACATGCCACCGATCTTGTGCCCTTGGGAAAGGCACTTAACACGACTTTTGTCACTTAGCTCAGGTGTAAATGAGTATTGTCCTGTCATGTATTTTGTCCCCTGTGTTGGTGGCGGCATTAATAATATAAGTTGATAAAGAGTGTGCCGTCACCACGTCTGGTGATTACATGTTGGAAGAAAAAAAAAAATACAAGGAGTGCACTAGGCAGCAAGTATGCTGATCGATAGCGTGCACACCTACACAAAATGAACAAATACAAAACATTGTATATTCTTGGCACCTCCATTTCGTGAATGGCACTTAATTGCAATATAGTCAGGAGTAGGGTTGATTCAGCTTTAATACTTTAGTAAAACCAGACTTTTTGTATCATCCTAACGTAATTTTGGTACCATCTTCACCAGCCCGATGGACAAGCTCCATGACGCTAAGGAGGCCTGTCTGTGGGGCTTGCTGATTGGTGACGCCCTGTCCATGCCCGTACACTGGTACTACGACGCGGACGACATCAAGAGGGATTATGGGAAATGGCTGACAGGATATGTGGCACCAAAGAAACACCATCCCTCCAGTATCATGTCCCTCTCAGCAACAGGTCAGTACACCCCTTGTACAACATGGTATCACCCATCCCTTCAGTATCATGTCCCTCTCAGCTACAGGTCAGTACACCCCTTGTACAACATGGTACTCCCCCTTCCCTCCAGTACCATATATGCATGTACCTCTTAGCTATAGGTGAGAACACCCCTTGTACAATATGGTATCACCCATCCCTCCAGTGTCATGTCCCTCTCAGCAACAGTTTAGAACACACCTTGTACAATATGGTATCACCCATCCCTCCAGTATCATGTCCCTCCCAGCTACAGGTGAAAACACCCCTTGTACAACATGGTATCACCCACCCCTCCAGTATCATGTCCCTCTCAGCTACAGGTGAGAACACCCCTTGTGCAACATGGTATCACCCACCCTCCAGTATCATGTCCCTCTCTGCTACAGGTGAGAACACCCTTCAAACAAAATGGTTTTACCTACTATTATGTCCCTGTCAACTAAAGACAAGGACACCCTTCTTACAAAATGGCATCACCACACCCCTCCAATACCATGTACCTCTTAGCTATAGGTGAGAACACCCCTTGTACATTATGGTATCACCCACCCCTCCAGTATCATGTCCCTCTCATCTACAGGGAGAACACCCCTCATACAAAATGGTATAACCCCATCTCTCCAGTATCATTGTCATTCTCGGCTGTACACTGTCAGATTAACACCCCTTGTACAAAATGGTATTACCCCCCAGTATCATGTCCCTCTTAGCTAAACACCCCTCATACAATATGGTATCACCCCACCTCTCCAGTATCATGTCCCTCTCGGCTGTACACTGTCAGAACACCCCTTGTACAAAATGGTATCAGCCCATATCATATGTATTATCATATGTATACTGACATACATGTATAATCGACTTATTAGAACTGTTGATGGGTTGTGGCAATTCTTAAACTCAAAGGCCAAAAGAAGTCCAACAAAAATCTTATAGTTAGTGTGTATTGTAAACAGAATTAGCAGGCTAAAGTTTACATAGGATCATATTATTATTTTTAGATGAACTAAAAGTTGACAAATGTAGAAATATTTAATCAGAAGTTTTTCCTCCAATTCAGGCGGAAGTGGCCGCTCAGGTTTCTCCATGCAGAAGGAGGAGCCTCTGATCGGGAATGTGATCCTCCACGACAAGCTGCAGTACTGGACCAAATCAGCAGGGGCGTCTGTGCACTACCACCAAGGTCATCATCTTTGTAACTAGACATTCTGCATGTATATTAACATGTAGAACTTCATGTTACCTAATAGTCTTATATCACCACATTTTGTCTTGTGACTTGTCAATGTCTGTATGCAATTAGCCCTCGGGCATGAATTTGCAATAAACAACTTCAAAACAACTTCTATTAACTATTCATACACTACTAAGTACATGTACACAAGTCTTTGGCAAAAGGTTATGTCTTTGGTAACTTTAGGAAGATAACTCGAGAAGCTATTGATGGAGTGTCATAAAACTCGGCAGATTGATAGGAAGTTTAGACCATGCATGGCATGCTGGTGGCTTGTCATGGTCCTGCAGCTGAACTTTTGATTCTCAATATCTAGCTATTGTCGGAGGTCAACATCTTACTAAACTGGTGTGTGACGCCAAAGGGCGGTTATACCGACTATACCGATACAGTAATTTGTAAGGGAGATACTATGTAGTTTTTGTGTTTCAGGAAGAAGTGACATTAGTTTTGGCCCCTTGGCGGGGGCATTTCTTTAAAAAAACTTTTACTAACCTTATAAAATTATTCAACTATTGCAACAGCAATGTTTTCAACAATACGTGTAGTACCAAAAATTAATAACTAAAAATCAACTAAAAATATTTCAGTGATGTTATGTACCAGTTGTTTTGTTTGTTTGTTTACAGGTATGTCAGCAGGAGACAACACCCTAAACGCCCTGTGTGCCCTGAGAGTGTGTCAGACAATGGCCAGGGTTGACCCTGATGGTGACCTTTCACCTCGTGACCTCCGTTCAGCCGTCCTGGCCGACTATGTCACCTTCCTGACAACTCCGGGCTCTCATAACGACACCTACGCCGAATCCTTTCACCGCGCTTTCTTCCGCGACTGGATTCCCGCAGGCAAACCCGTCGGGAAAGACGAACTGATGAAATTTGCGGAAAAACGATACAAGGAACAGTCGTCGGGGAGGGCGGACTCGCAGCTCGCTGTGATTGGTGCGTTCGTGATGGCGGTTCCCTTTGTGCTGCACTCTGCTCATCTGCCCGAGGCCGAGGCGGTGCGGAACACGGTCGATTTCGTGCGACTGACCCATCCGCTCCCGCCATCACAACTAGAACCCTACGTGGAGTTGTACGTCAAGTCCCTACATGCAGGTAAAACTGTTGTGCAATGTATGTCTCTATGTGTCAGTAATGTTAGAGTGTGAAAGGAGTTAAAAAATGTCCTCCTAGCAACCAACCATTGGCATAGTCGTGTATGGCAGCAACCATCTCCATTTCTGTAGCCTTTGGGCCACACAGTTTTGCAATCACTACAGCAGGGGGCTAGTATTTACATGTGTAATTTGGATCCCATACTCTTCTCAAATGCTGAGTGTTCTAAGCAGAGAAAGCAATATTCAATTCAATTCAATTCAAGATGGATTTATTGGTTCTTCACAGTTAAAAACAACTGAATTGTAAACCAATTTACAAAACATTAGTATATTAAAACTACAGGTTTGCAATCAATATAGGCGTACGATTAACAGTATGTACGATTTTTAAAGTCTCGGCCGGGAATCAAACTCATGACATAACAAATACAAGGCGAGCACTCTGTCCACTAGGCCACTGCACTGGTGAAAGGAGCACAAGTCAAATTGGGAGGAAGGTAGATGGTATTATTTTTGGCAGGACACTTTGTCTCACATTTTTAGTGGTGGAAAGAATCCTAGCTTTAAGTTTTCTCTTGTATGTATGACATCTGTACAAAGAACATGATTGTACAATGTAGATTTTTTGTGTACATATGTAGGTTGACAATTTTGCATTGAGCCATTGCAGAAAAATTAACATGGCATCTAAGAAAAATGGACATGACTTGTACATGTAGTTTTCAAAATCTGACCTTCACCAAGGGATTGAGCTGACCTTTCAATCCTGCACAGATTCTAGATCTGTCCTACAATCTCCAAGTTTGTTTCAATATATGAAAACTAGTGATGCATACCGGTTCACTGGACTTGGATCCGGACTTGTAAGAGTGTTTAGGTTCAAGTCCAAAAAAACCTAAAAGTTAAGAACCGAGTTCTGACTTATTACAGTAACTATAAAAGACCATTTTTCTTTCCAAACCACCTAAAACCTTCCGTAGATTGTAAAATCTTGGCTGCAAAATGAAGAAAACATTGCCATCGGGCATCGTCAAGTACCGGCCTCCATGTTATGTGGCCAAAGTTTCACCCAGACAACATTGCAAGGTTGCCAACATGCAATTTTGTATATGCCATGGGTTTAGGTCCGGACTTACAAGTCCGGAACTGAACCTAAACCTCTGGACTTGAATCCGGACCTGAACCTAAAATTGAGTTTAGGTATGCATCACTAATGAAAACCCAATTGCAAAAATATATGTAAGACTATTATCACTGATATATCTGATTTCTTGTTGCTTCTTCAGTTCTGAATGGTGCCAGTCTGCAGGAGAAGGCAGCAGAAGCCCTGCAGTCTCCCCTACTCGGAGGATCAGGCACGTGGAAGAGGGTCCAGGCCTTTTCATCTGAAGCTGCAGGGTGAGTAAGTTATGGTAGCACATCAGCAGAACATACTACGTATACATACAAATCTATGTAAAGTATTGGGCATACCAATTTTGCAGAACCTCTTGCTTGAGTAGTGCTCCTGTATCTAAGGATAACATTCCTTCTATAGCTTTCAAATGTTGTGTTGGCAAAATTCATAATCCAAGGTTACAGAGATAAAATTTTCAGCAACCACTGTCGCCTTCATCTGGATAATTAGTGACCAATCACTTCAAAATCTCATGAGAGCCACAGCCACAGAATAGGTAATTTCTTTACTTCTAGTTGAAGAAGTAACTAATGTAGAATTACATGGCAGACTGAATGTACCAAGTAATACATTTCGTTTTCAACAGATATGCTAAAGGTTCAGACATGCGGCTGTCTGTGTACCAGGAGGCAGTGGGACACTTCGGCCTGGCCTGTTACATCAGGGGTTCTCTCACATCACTGTTCTTCCTCGCTCACGAGTTCCACGATGACATGGAGGGAGGAGTACTCACTAACACAAACGTTGGAGGTAAGACAGATAATACTTTATACATCTGTTGTTAGAAGAGGGAAGAGAAATGTTAATGACAGATCTGATGATTAGCATTAGCCTTATGTGTTCAACTGTTTTGTTAACAATAGATGTAGTGTGGCATAACTTTAGTTGTTTTGTTTCTCTGTTCAGTAATGCTACCTGTAATGATTATTTATGTTGATGTTTTTGTGTCTAGTTCACAAAGGCAAGAATGTCCAAATTCCTTCCTTCCTTCCTTCCTTCCTTCCTTCCTTCCTTCCTTCCTTCCTTCCTTCCTTCCTTCCCTTTCTTCATTTAGTCCTTCCTTCCTTCCAATCTTCTTTCCCTTCCTTCTTCCTTCCCTCCTTTCTTCTTTGTTGTTTCTTACAATTTCAATCATACATTGGCAGGGACATGGTGTGCCTGGCCTTTGCATATTGTCACCTCCGTGAAAAATGGAGGTATTTTTGTCTGTCTCTGTGTGTTTCTGCATATTTGTCGTCAAAATAAAATGTCCTCTATGGATTGTAATGATATATAGTACTAGTATGTATGGATAGGTCTTGGAAAGACAATGGTCAAGACTCAAGGTTAAATATGGACTTCCTGATGGCTGACCTTGGTACTAAATCAGTTTGACATGTTAGACATGCTATAGTTTTTTTTTTCTGGTGGCAGGTAGCTTATTTGGTCACTATGAGTGGTGGAAGTTTTGTTCCCCCTGACAGCTTGTTCTGGTCTACCGGTTTAACGAATCCTCCTGTCCTGCAGGTGAGAACTGTCACCGTGGGGCGGCCCTCGGCGCTCTCCTGGCTGCAGCGGCAGGAAGGTCGGGACAACCCCTCCCCCAGGGGCTGAAGGACGGGCTGGGGTCTGCACGGAATGACCTCATGGCTCTGTTAGCTAACAGTAAACTCTGAACCATCATCCGCAGTATACTGGTACTAAGTACCGGTACTGTACCACAAAAATCATTCAGGTACAGGTCCAAAATACAATGTACCTGAATAGACACACCCAATGATCGACTTAATTTTATGGATGACATCCACGCGCGCATTGATATTTGCCTGCTGGCTCTAGGCCTGTGTAGTCCATAGTAGTTTAGCAACAATGCGGTGGTAACTCTGGAGGATGGCACCCAGGCTACTGAAGCTCCACAACACAAGAACCAAGTACATATGTACATTACTGATTTATAAATTTCGCAAAAAGCCAACATATGCCGTATTGACGTATACGTTGCTAAGTACTGCCGCAATTTCACAGTACCAGCTTTGCATTCCTGTGGTTCAGAAGCATTTTTATTTTTGGCTTGACTTTTTGTTTTAAATCGCCCGCGCGCACTAGTTTGGGGGTCTTCAGAGGATGTCATCCATAAAATTAAATTGGTGTGCCCTTATATACAGGTACACAAGAATCCTGTTACTCAAGCAACTATATAGATTTTCAAGTTTTTTTAGTGTATCTCATTACCTGGATGTCTAATTGTCATCGACGTATCTTACACTTAGTATTTCCTTGTTGACTAATTTTTGTTACCGTGCTATATTCCTATGGCAATGATGACAAATTTAGTCCTGGAAAAAAATTTGGAAACTTTGTATGCGTGTTGAAATCAGCACCACTTTTGATATGATATGAGATTAGATTTGAATCTATTGGGGTAAAAGAATCTCAAGAACCTGATGCCTCTGATTCATTGTTGACAGTGAGCCAACATGCCCCCTGACCTTTCAGAAGTAAATATTTAACAACATACTGTGTCCTGAAATGTAATATGCATGGTAAACTGATCCGCAACTGTACACGTCATCATGAAAAACTATTGTTCATTTACATTTGCTTTATTTTCTCAACATGTTTCTTCGCCTGATCTGAAGCTTAAGAAAGGATGCATGGACGGGCATTTTTACCTGTTCCATATTTTATTCATGCAGTGAATTAAGATAAATCATAAATAAACCAGATTTTTATTGCGTATATTTGCCGTGTAGTCTGACTATTGTACGCATTACACCTTTTTTTCAACTGCAACTTTCTACAGTGGGCTACAGTACTGTTCAGAAAACTGATTTCCTCAGGTAGGAAACTCTCTCACTAAGTTTCAACGCAATCAGCTAGAAGAGTTTATTGCAAATTCGTGCCCGGAGGCTAAGGCCACACCAAGTAAATTTTATGGATGACGTCCGCGGGCGCATTGATTTTGGCCTGTTTCTAGAAAAAAAAAACACAAGAAATTCCGCTTCCTGTAACTATGACCAAAGAGTCACGACAGTGCCGCAAATCATCAGATTGACGTGAAACCCGTAACGCAAAAACAGGACAGGACGACAACTGCTGTTCCATCTGATTTATTGCTGGTTTGATGATGAATAAAAGACTTCTTGCTTGTTACGCTGTGTCACCTCATTCAATTTGTGTCCAACATTTGTCATCTCTTAGTATATTTCTAATCTAGGCATCTTGTTTTTAGGGCCCTTCTTGTGTTTTTTTTCGCCCTCTCGCATTAGATTTAGGGTCTCCAAAGGACGTCATCCATAAAATTTACTTGGTGTTGCCTAATTGCAAATTACAAAACATAAAAGAACAATGAAATAGAGTATAAAATAACAAGTCTACATGATAAAGGTTAGCTGTCTAGAACTATGACCCCGTTTTATATTCCTAGATTCTTCAATCTGGTAGAAACTGTCCAGGGTTTTGGTCTCGGTACTCTCCGGATTGTCAGTCTGATCAAGTAGGTATATATATATAAACTTTGATTTAAACCTCCTACGTCTGATTTGGGAGGCCACTCGGGGGTTGTCGAACAGGCTACGTCTACCACTAGTTATGTTTACCGAAGGAAAATATATTGTTTTTGCACTGTTTCTTCTTCCGTTCCAAACACTGACCTGGTCAATGACCTGAACCAGACCGTCTGTCACCATGGTGACTGGTGTTGGGTTACATAATGTTGCAATTTTATAGTAGGAGGGATTTAGACTCCTGTCACCATATATGTGAATGTGTTTGAGCAGATATTATGCGAAGGTAAACATTATGCATTT
>NW_017803169.1:152788-162788 GCF_001625305.1 Branchiostoma belcheri
ACCGTCTGTCACCATGGTGACTGGTGTTGGGTTACATAATGTTGCAATTTTATAGTAGGAGGGATTTAGACTCCTGTCACCATATATGTGAATGTGTTTGAGCAGATATTATGCGAAGGTAAACATTATGCATTTGCTTTGCAATTGTTACCTTTCTAGTTTTATAACATGTTACATGCAATTACTACTACTAAACGCTTCTGTTCTTCACAAGCTCAGACGTGAACTTTGTTTCCCGTCTCTTTCACAGACGAACACACAGGGTAGTGAGCTCACAGCGACCGTTCAGTCAAAGTTTGATACAGGTGATACTGAGGAAGGGTCAGAGGGTAAAGGGAATAGTTAGTATCAGCTAGGGGTCACGTGATTTCTCTGTTCAGCCGATGGGAAACGGGACGACGTCACCAGCGCCCGGTCACTGCTACGCCGTGCGGCCGCAAACTCGGACAGTCGTGCAATTTTCCTACAAAATCCAACTGCCATGTAACGGAAATACCGTGTTAGAACATTGTTATTTGTTGCCTGTGTCACAGTCTGCCCGACGACTACCTGTACCATGCTAGTAGTTTACCTGTTTTCGTCGTTTCTAAGGCCAGGACTTATTCTCCAGTGCTGACACCATTACATCATGTATAACAATATTTACAAACGGTGCAGAGGTACAATTGGCCGACTTCTACTGTCAAGGCAGGCAAAGTCTCGTTTCACGGTGAACACAAAATTGGAGCCGACACCATTCACGTATGGTCTCCATTGTCCGGGCCGGCACGGGGTGAGGTCATAACAACTACATTCTGTGTAAACAAGACGAACGCAAGGCGGAAGTCACAGGTGCAATCGTCAGTTCGGTACCAGTCTGAGAGCAGTTCTAGTTTCTTTTATTGTTTGAAGTGTGACACAAAAGGTTAGTGAATATTCCTAGCTGTTATGTCAAGATAGTCTCTACCAGGCTTTGGGGAGGCGGCTGGAAAGAGTAGAAATCGTCCAAATAGAGAGATAAGCATGACAAGGGAGTTTGTCGTGAGAGAACAGTTCGTTATGGGGCGGCGAACTGTTCTCTCAACGGCCAAACTCCCTTGTCATGCTTATCTCTCTATTTGGCCGATTTCTACTCTTTCCAGCCGCCTCCCCAAAGCCTGGTAGAGGCTAATACGAGACAACATAACCAATTAAGGCCGATCAAGACTAAATCCACACAAAAACAATTCTCAATAGCGTATAGAGGCCTCATCGTCTGGAACAAGTTAAGCCAACTGCTACAAAACTGCCAGTCAATTCCTTGTTTTTAAAAAGAACTTCTTAAAAACTTTTCTCACAAAACCCCAGTACCACTACAATCTGATTTGTTTGATTTCCTTCTTTTTTAATCATTTGTTTTAATCGTTAATTTTCATGTTAATTATCTAATCAGTTTATTTCTGCAGTAGCGACCTGAATTATAAGACTTTTGTTTAACTTCTTTTCTTTTCGTAGATGTAAAAAACTAGTTTACACACTTCAGTTATTATTTCTGTGTCTTGATTTTGTTTAATGAATCAATTATTTCATTGTTTAATTTTGATGTTTAAGTCAAATATGTTTTGTCATGTATCATAGTTTGGGGTAGGCCTTAAAAAAACCACCTAGGTTTCTGGCCTACCCAGCATATTCTCTTATATACAAATTATCAGTAAACAAGAGGAACATTGTGAAGACGCAGAGAGGTGCAATAAGTACAAACAGAATGTTCAGTCGTCTGGTGTTGACTGTAGTAAACAAAAATACTTCCGCGAGGACTTCAACTAGCCTCTACCAGGCACCGCGGATCGCTGGAAAAATAGTAGAAATTGGCCGAAATTAAGGGATAGTATACCAGAGAAGATCCAGGGCCATAGAAGATCCAATTTGCGACCCACGGATCCTTGAGCCAATTTCTATTATTTTTCCAGCGATCCGCGGTGCCTGGTATACGTAGAGGCTAGACTTCAAAAACTATTTCAGGTTAGGATTGAATTTCCCGACTAAAAGGGTCTTCAACTCCCATTTGGCATAAGATTTGTTTCATTACTAATGCCAAACTTGATTATTTTGTTTAATTAATTCATTTTTCATTGTACATGTTTATTATCACTTCTTATTTCATTTGATATAATTGTGGAAATTGTAAAATTTATTTATTTATTTCAGCTTTATTACAACAAAATGTAAAAGGTTGGGGGAAACAGGAACATACTCCGTTTTAATTCCCCCACCAAAATAAACTAATAAGGATTACATAAATAATTAACAAAATAAACAATAACAAAAATCATAACAACACTATTTACAAGGGTGATGACAAAGAATTAACAAATCATATAATGAACGTTGAAGTAAATAGAACGGCGAGCCATGACGGGGAGGATATCAAATAAACCTTTGTGATTTTCTTCCACCCCCTTCACGTTTATTTCCATCGTAATATTTTGTATAACTTTTATTGCGTACTTGTATGTGCTAATTAATAAAAATAAACTTTACTAACCTGTGTTACAGGGTAATTAAATGCGACAGGTGCAATAACAAAGTGTACCTGACATGTTTTTAGACCTTTACATATACACAGTCGATCATGTGAATATCATAATAGACAGGATCTCTTTTAAGAAATGTGTAACATGCTACTTCATAGTGCCTGTTGTGACGGGCATGTTAATGTTTCCTTTATTTACATATTTACATTGGCCAGGTTATTACGTGCAGCGACGTCTAGCGACAACATCAAGAGGTTGGGGTTATTGAAGTACTTGAAGTATAAACCATCATGGGTCAGGCACCATACAAAACAGGTAAACTACAAATTATTTTCATAAATTGAAATCTTGATATGACAATTATTACTTAAGTTTGTCCTCGTTATTTGAATGCAATTTGCCTAATTTGCAAGGAAAAAAACTGCCCTATTTTAAATTGTTCACCTAGTGGTTTCTAATGCTCGCGAATCGTCTATGTGCGTCATGTCAAATTCCGAGCCTTTGAGATATTGTATAATGTGTCTTCATGAGATCTTTTATATTTGTTAATATTGTATAACTACCTTTTTTAATATTGTACCCTACATGTATATAGTTAAATGTTTTTAGTATGAATACCAACTGTTGTTAATGGAACCCCCACGCAATTCAGTTTGTGACTGCCACGTGGGAACCATTTTGTTAGGAGTTTTACATGAAACAAATAAACCAGTATTATAATAAGATTTCGCAAAATATTCTCTATATTTCCCCAGGCCCATCTGTGTTCCTCTGCCACGCCGGAGAAGACAAGGACAGATTTGTGGAACCTTTGTACAAAGCTTTAGTAGCCAACGGTCTTAAACCTGACGACATCTTTTATGACAAATTCAGTATCCAAGCAGGTCATGACATAAAAAAATCTATTGAATCAGCCCTTGCTAGTCCCAACTTACAGCTGGTTGTCACCGTTTTAAGCAGAAACCTCCTCTGCGAACACAAGTACTGGCCTAAAAGAGAATTCGAACTGGCTCAAAGATATGGCTTGCCGATTTTTCCTGTCTGGCTGGGGCATGACTTTGGAGATTTTGATACGTTGGTGAGAAAATACTCCCCGACTTTGAAAGGTATAAGGGCACTTTCCGTTACTTGTGACAGTCAAACGGGAATTGTTGAGGACAAAATCATACAGGATGTTGCAGATAACATCATCAAAGAATTGCCGAAGACAACAAAACGTAGCAACGCAGGTACGTATGTCTGTATTTTTTTCCACAGCTACTGTAACGGTACGTTGTAGGTATTGACGTTATCTGTGGTTTGTTGCCGACAAAATAAATGTGTTTTATAACTACCTCTAGACTGTAACTATTTTTCGTGTACAGTGATGATTTCCTCATTATTCTAATCATATGTAGGATTTGGTGTTTTGGCCTTGGTCGCTGCCATTGTGGTCGTCATTGCAGTCATTTCTCAATTTATTACAGGTAATAAATAGTTTCATTTAATATAATTGTTTAATTCGCCTATCTTAATGCTTAATACGTCGTTGCGATAGTGTACTAGAAAGAAATGAGTCGTATCAAAGCAAAAACATATTTAATTTAAAAATTAAAAACAAGTAAAGGCTGGTAACAACGATCAACGGTTATTACCATAATAATAAGTCATATTTCTGATAAAACTAGGTTGTCCCATTCCAAACCGTCCTGAGAACGGCCAAGTACGTTTTGAGACCCGCACACACGGCTCCCTGGCGACTTACACCTGCACTGCAGGGTACGACCTGGCCGGGCTCCACATGCGGGAGTGTGTCAACGGGCAGTGGACGGGCAGTCAGCCGGTTTGTGAGAAAACAGGTAGGCAAACCTTTCCTCAGTGGTTGGGTAGTTTTATATGCCATCTAGCCTTTTACGGGGAAAGTCATCTTTGGTAGATATAGGTCCGTCATAGGAGAAAAAGATACGCTGTAGAAAAAGTTCTAGAGAGATTGGATGAATAAAATAAAATCCAATCCAAGCCATACTGTTCAATACAATACGGATATGTGATAGTAAAATGTTTTATGCTGTAGATGGCTAACATCATTATAGACCCTGAGTAGAACTGATTGATACTGTAATCTCCTTGATGCAATCATTCAAAAGACCGATAGGGGGCAGGGTTGGATTTGGCTGCTGAGAACATGTGAATGTGAAATATGTTTCATATTGTAGTGGTGCTGTGTCCACCTGTCGAAGGCCCGGCGAACGGAGCCGTACAGGTGTCGGGAAGACAGACCGGGGACAGGGCCAGGTTTACCTGTGCTCCTGGGTACGAGATGAAGGGGACACAGAGTACCCTGTGTCAGGACGGAGTCTGGGTTGGGGACAAGCCGACATGTGAGCCTAAAGGTAAAGACGTGTATTATGAAATAAATATGGAACTATATGAAATCCCTGAATAGCAAAGTTCTTTCTATCACAACCATTTATTTTTCAAGCCAACGTTTCGATGACCTTCTGTCATCTTCATCAGGGCAATACTGACTGGTTTACTGTGCACTGACACTAGATGTCACTTGGTGCATAGTGCACTAAAGGTGTTACATAGTTCATAGTGCACTTAAGCTAGTTTTGTCTGTTTTGTAACTATTATGATTCCTAAAAATACACATGTAACAAGACTTTTAATGATTTCTGTTTGGAACTGTGATAGCTTAGTATTGTCAGTTAACAAATCTTATATTATATATAGAAACACTTTACATTTGTAACCGCATATATGTATGTCACAATTACACTACGTTCCGGAATGTATTGTAAACAGACAAACTAGCTTAAGTGCACTATGAACTATGTAACACCTTTAGTGCACTATGCACCAAGTAACATCTAGTGTCAGTGCACAGTAAACCAGTCAGAATTGCCCTGATGAAGATGACAGAATTCGAAGGTCATCGAAACGTTGGCTTGAAAAATAAATGGTTGTGATAGAAAGAACTTTGCTATTCAGTCGTCGTTTACCAACCTGATAAAATTATTTACGGATATATGGAATCCCGTTTCAAATTAGCATAGGTCACAAGATTTTGTTTTCATTAGCGTTTATTTGTTTGCTAATCAGTTTCTTGTCTGTTCAGTTTTCTTTTTCTGAGTTTTTCATATTTGTAATTTATTTGACCATACTATTTAGACGTTTGTTCGGACGCTTTATTACGGGGTATTTCTTTGTCTCCTTGTAAATACGAATGGATGAATTGGAGGTTAAAGCCGATGAACTCATCAGTTGTGCCCATGTGCTCGCCAACAGAATTTGTACAGAATCAGCAAGAAATCCACAAAAATGAATGAAAGAAGAAACTCACAATAACTTCTACTTCTTTTTCTTTATTCCAACATTGACATGGTGACGGCACACGTGCACTCAAGTTGTATCAAATTATTTTAATGGCGTCACCAACGCAGATAGATTGAGGACAAATTCGGAACAGAATATACTCATGTTCACCTATTAGTAAGTAAAGTGAGGAAAGTTGTGTAAAGTTCCTTAATTTCCCAAGGGCACAAGATCGGTGGCATGTCAGGACTCGAATTAGGGACCTCTTGGTTCCGAATCGAGCACTCTGCCTCTACACGACCCCATTCTCTATTTCTTATTGCTGTTGCTGTTGTTCTTGTTGTACAGAAGGGGACACTCGTCTTGACAGTACCAACTCGTACAACCAGGGACAAAAGGACTCCGGTGTTTACTCCATCCAATCTCGGGATTTAGACGATGTGTTCAGCGCCTGGTGTGAGTTTGAGGACGGCGGGGCTTGGACTGTCATACAACGGAGACAGGACGGCTCTGTCGACTTCTTCCGCAACTGGCAGGAATACAAGGACGGTACGTATTACAGAGATACTACAGCTTTTTACAGAAGAAGAAGAATTATATGCGCGCCCAAGTGGCGTCGGGTGGAGTAGTGGTAGATCATTCGACTGTGAACCGGGAGACCCGGGTTCGATCCCGAGTCATACCCGGTACATGTCTGGACATGCGCCCGACATTGTGCCCTTGGGAAAGGCACTTTACACAACCTTCCTCACTCCACCCAGGTGTGAATGGGTACCTAACTTTGGTTGGGGAAAGCCGTATTGAGGTCACCTTGTGGCGTCGAATGGCAGCCGCACAGACCCTTGCGGCAGTTCCACAAAAATGTGAAAGAAATATATATCATGACATTGTGTATTATGTGTATTACTATGTGTATTATTACCATTTGTATCATCTGATTGTAAACCCTGCTTCAATTCAGCACTATAAGATTATTATTATTATTATTATTATTATTATTATTATTATTATTATTATTATTATTATTATTATTATTATTATTATTATTATTATTATTATTATTATTATTATTATTATTATTATTATTATTATTATATTTTTTTTTTTTTTTTTTTTTTTTTGCCATTTAAGCATGACATATAAGTACTATGAAATGGCAACAAAGAAGACCACCAAATGCCATTGCCAATGGTGTCTGGCATTACATGTTTCTTTTCAATTGTTCCGATAAAGGGTTTGGCGACGTGGCCGGTGAATACTGGCTTGGAAACAACAATATCTACCGACTCACCAACCAAGCAAAATACAAGCTGCGAATTGATCTGGAGGACTTCAACGGGCGAACGTTCTTCGCCGAATATTCACACTTCCGAGTAGAGAACGAAGCCGACGACTACAGGCTTCGGCTCGGAAACCACTCGGGAAACATCGGCGATGGCATGACGAAGTTGGACCGAGACCAACCCTTTACGACTAAGGACCACGGCACATTGCAGGGCTCACACTGCGCTAGCGTACAGAAAACAGGCTGGTGGTTTGGTAAAGTGTGTCTCAACTGGGCCAACTTGAACGGAATGTACAAAGATAGTGGCGAATACACAGGAGAGCAAAACGGCATCTTCTGGTTCCCACTCAGACTGATCGGCTACTCAAAGCAGCACTCCCTGAAAAAGGTGACCATGAAGTTACGCCGCCTAGCGGAACCTTTAGAAACTGAGCCCACAACAACGCCAGCTCCTGAAGAGTGCAAAGATCTATGCAATGGTAAGTATTTCCTTAAACAACCCGTTGCTGAATAAGCCAAAAGATACAGCATAATCTACAGTTTCGATAATTCTTAATCGTTTGAACAGAAATATATCAATTACCTCTTTTATTCTCTCAGAAAGGTTATCACTAGAGATCTGATTTTGAAAGAAAGCGACTATTTTCTGTAAATAATTGGACTTCAATTATTTTTTGCAGATACCAAATTGTATGAAGACTGTGACGCGGTGAAACGCTCAGGAGAGCGGGGCAGCGGAGTGTTTTGGATCCGTCCGCGGAACACGGTTGAACCTTTCCCCGTGTTCTGTGACTTACAAGACGGCGATGCCGCCTGGACCGTCATCCAGCAGAGAAATCACACCGTGGGGGAGAACTTCACGAGGGGTTGGGAGGATTACAAGAACGGTTTCGGCGTCATTCCTAGAGAGTACTGGCTTGGTAATGACAAGATACACCAACTCACTAAAGACGGTGACTTCAGGATCAAGATCCATGTTCAAGCGTTCAACGGTCTCGTAGGATCGTACCAGTACGATAACTTTAGAGTGGCAGGAGAAGATGAGAACTACCGCCTGACTTTGTCTGGTTTTACAGGAAAAGCCGGCTCGTGCATGGAACGAGCTGGGGCAGACTTGAACGGGATGGCGTTCAGTACCATGGACAGGGACAATGACAAGGCCAGCTACAGTTGTGCGGAGAGGTTGAAGGGAGGCTGGTGGTATAAAAGATGCTCTCTACTGATACTCAACGGGATTATTAAGAAATACAGTGGTCATGATGAGTATCGTGAAGTAACGGGAAGAGGAGAGGGTCTTTATAACGTTTGCTTACAGCAAGGCCCACCCGTGTCTCTAGGTTGGGTCACTATCAAGATACAGGCAAGGCAGAGGCCTGACGTGTATCGGGACTGTGATCACGCTCGTAGCGATGGGAAAACAGCCAGCGGGGTGTACCATATTCAACCTCGGGGGATCCGGAGCAACTGAACCTTTCTTCTACGAGATGGAGCCTTAGGGGAAAGGCTGGACTGTGGGCTGGGCACGGATAACTTCACCCGAACGTGGGAGGACTACAAGAGAAGGTTCGGTGACCTAGAGGGCGAGTTTAGGCTTGGGTTGAAAATTATATTCACTCTGACGAACCAGGGAGAGTATGTGCTCTAAATAGACTTCAAAGGCTACACTTGGTTTCCAGGTACGATTTAACCTTCAAAGCTGCCGGCGAGAGTGATCACCACCGCTTGTACCTAGGAAACAGGCAAAAAAGTACAAGCGATTGACTGAATCGTGACTCGCACAACAAGGCAGAACGAGACAGGAACATTTGACAGGGACCACGACTTGGTACGATATATATGTGCAGAGAACCGCAAAGGTGGCTGGTGGTTTAACAGTTGTTCCGGCGTAATTCTTAACGGGGTAACGAAGTACTGGAGAATCTACAAGGACGTTCTCCAACGTCTTGGTCTGTACAACGTCTGTCTACAACAGGGGCCACCAGTCTTTCTGTCTGACGTCACGAAGCTATCTGCATTAGGCTATTCAAAGATCAGGGTGTACCATTGGCACTGGGTACTGTTATATCATTCTTACTAAATATTTTTTTTTGCATTCTGTTGAAATTTCTTAAACATATTTTCTAAATACACAAGTATGCTTCAAATATTTCTCAAACTGTTTTGGTAGATATCTGTTTAAAAAAATTATGCTAGGACCGACTTTAATCCCAAAGCACATAGTGTGGTGAAGCCATTAATATATATCCATGAAGGTATAATTGTATTAAGGCTTGGGACAATGGGATCATGTTAATTTGATCCCTCTCCACCTGTAACTTTGCCCATAGCAGCATGCTATCAATAAGAGTGAAGAACCTTTTAATCTTACAACCAGGTCAACCTAGAGTCCTTACAATACAATGCTTTGGCTGTACATGCACATGTTTCTATATTAAACATTTCTTGACTTGACTACGTATCATCTGTAATTTAAAAAAGATTAAGTGAAAAGTGATATACAGCAACGTCTACACAAGTCATTATGCAGCTTTTCGCTTAGTCTTTGGCTATCCGATCAGACGAAAACCTGTTTGAAAGGTGACATTACATTTCTATATTAAACATTTCTTGACTTGACTACGTATCATCTGTATTAAAAAAAAATAAATCAAAATGATATACAACACAGTCTACACAACAGCACAAGTCATCTTTAAATGAAGCTTTTCCTTTTACAATCTTTGGCTATCCAAACAGATAAAAAGTGTTTGAAATGCAAATTAAAGGGTCATATTTATTTTCTATATAAAACATTTCTTGATACGACTACGTATCATTTGTATTTAAAAAATGATCTAAGTCAAAAATGATATACAACACACAAACACAAGTCATTTTTTACAGTCTTTTGCTATCCGAACAGACGAAAACCTGTTTAAAAGGTGAC
>NW_017803169.1:167788-174754 GCF_001625305.1 Branchiostoma belcheri
ACACATAGACAGACACACAGACATACAGACACGCCAAAAACAATACCTCCATTTTTCATGGAGGTAATAAAATCACTAGAAGACGCAATATGATAAGATAAAAAAACCTGAAATGATATTGATCAAAATACGTATTTATGTATATGTATTATAATATGTATTTATCTATTAGTCAATACATATTAACCGAAGTAATATGGGTAGACTATAGACTCAAATAAAACAAGAAATCAACGATTTAGTATTGTGAATTTTATTACTCTGTGAAGGAGGTCAGGACCTCCGGACGGAGTGTTGTGATCGGCTGATTTTTCATGTTCGCAGTCAAAACACTGGATTCTCTTTGTGTAATCGGCACGCAATTTTATACGCCGTCTGCGGGCATGCCCGTGTTGATGCACGAATGTGTATTTTTGCCGTTGCTGCTTTCGCGGTCAATGTAATATTGCAGACGCACCCCTACAATTACGAGGCGAATTGGAATGGTCCAGAAAAACGCGTTGTTTGGAATAGCAGTGGGGGGTGGAACTTCATGCAGATACGGGGTGGTTTTCATAAGTGGTTCCAGATGTTTTTGCCCATGCTTAAGAGATGCCAAGTTTTTTGGAAGATGTTCGCAGCCAAAACGCATTCTTCTGTACGTCGCATTTCTGTGTAATTTCGCATGTGGTGTGGCATTATGTCCGGGATGATGCACGTCTTTTTATTTTTACCGTAGCTGTTTTGATATTGAAGTAAATGCATATTTTAGAAACATCCCTACTTTTACAATCCTGTGGAATAGGCCGTAGGTTTAGGCAGTTGTCTGGTAGCAGAGGTACTCTAAGCAGATATCCTGGTTATCTGGCCGGCGGTAGTAACACTCGCGGTGCTTACCGCAACTGTTGCTGGAATTTGGCCTGTTCCAGGCGCGCTTAATTAGGTACAGGCACGGTAAGACGGTGGGGCCGTCTTTGTTACTAGACACGACCATGATAGTCCGATCTTTATGTGAATGCAATGATTGTGTGTGTGTAATTAAAATGAACTTCGAACTTGAAGCACAGTATCTTTACACGCCCTGGGTGCAGTAATCGATTTAGCTCTTTGTATGTTTTATGCTTGTGACGCGCCCTCATTGTATTAACCGTTGCCTAATTATAATGTCTGCACAGTAGGTCTGGCGTTGACGCTTGGGATTTTGTTGAAATATATAAAACTTCACGGAGGATTGTCACCTATGGCTTCTTGTTTATTTTTATTTATTATGCCACAGCGAGTAAATTCTAAGAATGACACACTCTGCAGACTCCACAATGAATTAATGCGATGGGTCGCAAAAAGACGGCTAGCAAAACAAATTCCTTCATTTTCAAATTATGAGGACATAAAAATGTTGTAAGCAAAAAAACATGATATCTCAGCCAACATGTCTTTTGTTTCTGTATTATATCTCCTTGTATCATACATCTTGATAAACTAGAACAATAACTAAAAAGACCTTGTGCTACCATCACCGGAAGCTACTGCACTGGGTATCCATGTAACACCTTGGACTGTGCACTTGCCATCGATCAAACTCGAGCAATTGTGCCGGATCCAAAGGAGACCAAAAAAGCAATAACTCCATTTTTAATGGAGGTAATAAACGGCTTAAATCTAATGTCTTGTCTGGTACAGTTATATTCAAAGGCCACTGTCGCAGCTTTGCGAGAGAATTACAAATAAAATGTCTCACCTGCATTCTGGGGCAGTTGGTCTTTTCGGCTGACCGATTCCTGAGGCCCAGACGCAGCTACAGCTGCAGCGCCGGTCATTCCCATGTTCCCATCCCCTTGTTCTGAATTCCCAGAGGGTCCAGTAGACCCAGGTAACCCAGCCTGACCATCCATTCCCACAGGACCATTTTCGTCAGGAGACCCAATGGACCAGGTTATTTTAGCCCCATCACCCATTGCCATCATCACCCACTGTATTCCGCAGCTCAGCGCCATGCGGCCCTTTGATCCAGATCCGTTCCCTTCAGGAGACCCAGTAGACCCAGGCAACCCAGTCTGATCATCCATTCCCACAGGACCATCTCCTTCAGTAGACCCAGGTAACCCAGTCTGACCACCCATTCCCACAGAACCATGTCCTTCAGGAGACCCAGTACACCCAGGTAACCCAGCCTGACCACCACCCTTTTCCATAGGACCATTTCCTCCAGGAGACCCAGTAGACCCAGGTAACCCAGCCTGACCATCCATTCCCACAGAACTATTTGCTTCAGGAGACCCAGGTAACCCAGTCTGGCCATTTATTCCCACAGAACCATTTCCTTCAGGAGATCCAGTAGACCCAGGTAACCCAGCCTGACCATCCATTCCCAGGGATATTTTTTCTCCAGTAGACCCAAGTAACCCTGTAGCTGCAAATTAAAAAAAAGATGATTACGCACATGTAGCAAATTCGAGACGGGATTTCCTGATAATAATAAGCATGACGTGTAACAACACTGACGTAACAACGTACAACAATAATCTCCCAGCAGATTCAGTGGGGCAAGGGGACTCTATGTTGGCCGCCTGTATCCATATCGTCCGCCCCACAGTGTGTGGGTAAAAAACAGGAGGTAGTAAACTCCTGCCGAAAACTTCGCACTTACTTACAAATCGGCCAAAATGTGTCAGAGTAATTAGATTTGAAAGGTTTGAAGCCTTCGATTCGTGGGGTGGACGATGGATACAGGCGGATAAAGTCTGATTGCCTTACCGAATCTGCTGGTAGAAGAGTACAGCAGCACAAAAAGTCTGACCTGCACAATACGCCAGGATTACGACAGTGGCCACGCCGAACGCAATGTCGATAGCTACCCACACCTTTTTGTGAATTTTGAAGCATTTTGTTTTGTCGGCATCATCATTTGCTCCTAAACCTGTAAGAACAATATTCAGCTTTTAGATCCCTTCACACTAACCTTTTCTTCACAACTATATCAAAGCCATATTAAGTAAGATTTTTGCGCCAAAACTGTAGATATATATTATTGAAATTTGATCATCTAGATTGTCATTTTCAAAAACTTTCAACATATTAGCGTCGCTATTTCGCTTTTCCGGCGACTCAGCGCAGCGCGAGAATAAGTTGCGCCGGGCCCGCTGTATTTTTAAGAGGCCCCTGAAAGGAATGTAAACAAACAACATGGCCGCGATCCACGCCAGCGCCAAGGAGTTGTCAGTTTTCCAACACGTTTTTGCGGCATAGAGACGTTGATCTTTTACTCCCCAAACGTCATTATGAATCCATGTAGCCTCATAGCGCGATGAAATGTGTAATCCAACAATGTTTAAAATAGTGAAAATCTTACATAATATTGTACGCCAAAAAACAGTTACTCAAGCAACTGGATATGATTCTGAAAACGTCAGACGTTTCAGCTAGTATCCACTAGCTTTCGTAATATTGCTTTAAGCTCGTGGGAGTGCATTGAACAGGTCCTCCATTACAAAACTAAGAATCAGTTGTCACAAATTACGAATCGAATCAGGAAGACATAACCGCACTCCTCTAGAACAAAGAACCTGTCAATTCTGTAGTTTAGACCAAATAGAAGATGAAATACATTTCACTATAGATTGCCCCTTGTTATAGTAGAGATAGACTCATATTTTTTAGCCATGTATTAAGTGTATTCCCCCACTTCAGATATTTGACTAGTAAAGAGAAATTTGTATTCCTTTTAACTTTTGATAAACCTAATCTAAGTAATCTCACAGGCGCATATATCCATACAATCACTACTAAGCGAGATGAAGCCGAATAGAATAGAAATTAGACATTTATTTACACTCCTATATGTTCATATGTATGTAATGTATATAATGTTTATGTTCATGTTCTGTACCCATGCGACCTGTACTTAGTTCTGTAGAACACAAGTGTACAATAAAGGTCTTCATTCATTCATTCATTGAAGTAGGAACCCACCGAAGCAGGAATAATAAGGCTCCGTACAAATCACATCGAAACCGGCTCGATTCCAAACCCCTGGAGGTAGTTTCGAACTGCATTCCATGCATTCCGATTTCAGTCGGAACGCAATGTGACCCGGTAATTGATTACGGGGTGATATTTCTTCATTTATATTTAATACAAAAAAGGTACAGGACCAAAAAAAATATGCAAAGAATGTCAGCAGCGTAGAAGAAATGTTCACACTCTCTCACATTGGTTTGTAGCAAATTCATAATCAGTAACTTTGGGGCGTGAAAAGAGCAAATTTATGCTCCTTGGAACGGACAAAGCAAACGCTTAAACGGTTTCAGAAGCCCACAGTTGTCTATCAATGGGGCAACTGTAACAGCATGTACAAATACCTATAGCTAGATGTGCTAATTTACCGTAACATAAACTGGAAGTGTCAAGTAAATGCCATTTTGTGCAAACACAGACGATCACCTTTCTTTCAACACACTCTCTTTGTACAAAAACATCTTCCTGCCACACATTATATCCGCTTGTACTGTCTGGAACTCTGTACGGAAACTAGTAAGAGAAACTACAAAAGCTACTACGCCCCCACACCCAACTCTATCAGCGTTCACTCACGTCTGGGATGAAAAGATGTAAAGTCACTACGCAAGAACCACTAAGCCCTACTGGTACACACGGCCTTAAACAACCGCTTACCGCCCTAATCTTCCAAATGCTAACTGTCTGGTAGACATCCGCGGATCCAGAAATTTGTGAACGGGAGGGCGCAACACCTGACGTGGCCGAAGGCCACGTAAGCGCAGCGCGTCAGCGGGGGGAGAGCGCGAGAGGGGGGAAGCCCCCCTCTCGTTGGGGGGGGTTGGGGGGCCTCCCCCAGAAAAATTTTAAAATTGAGAGTCTCTCTGCTGTATTTTAGAGTCATTTCTGAGCAAATAACCAACGAACTAATACTGATGTTTTCAGTACATTCATGTGCCTGTCGGTATATTTCACGACTAAGAAAATAGAATATTGAAAATGAATCTATGTTTAAGACGACTAAATTTCACGAAACGGGGTAAATAAAGAGTTCGCGATGGATTTTAGTTAGCGAAAAAAAAAGGAACAAATACAAAAGGAAATGTCGCCTCTTTATATACCGGATCACATTTTCCGATCGCGGGGAACGCGCGGTCACAACATCTCAGCACTCAAATACACTAGAGGGATACTGTCTTTGCAGCCACCAAAAAGGTCTTCTTGGAAGTTATTACCACCCTACATGTGCCAAGTGTTCCCCTATTATTAGAGGAAACAAGTGCTTTTATAAAAAGCTGTCGTTTGCCGCCGTTTTATTTTTGCACAACAAAATCGTATGCAAAAAAAATGTTTTTTTTCTTTGAATAAAGTGATGATAAGGTCTTGAAATTTGAAATCTAGCTATGCTATACTACATACACATGTACATTGGGATTGTCACTGTTGGCATGTAGATAGTTTAGGAAAAGATAACCAGAATTGATGCTCATTAGGAGCTAGTTCACATCATTTTTAAGTACAGGCGGCTCAGGCGGCAAACGTAAAAAGAGCTAGTAGGAGACGAAAAATGTCCAGACTATGCATAATGTACAGAATGACTAATAAACTGATGGGCGTACCAACTATTAAGTATCTGATACCAGCCCAGAAAACAGCAAGAAGCAGTCTTGCCTACAAATATCAGAGTTATTAACCGGGAATGGAGGTGTTCAAAAATCCGTATTTCCCAAGAACTATCGTAGACTGGAACTCGTTGCCACCAAGCACAGTACGGGCATCATCATTAGAATTAAATGGGCAAAGATTGAGTGTAACAAGTCGTTCGGTGCGACATAGATAGCTGCTGCCGCGCCGCGTGCCTGCGAAGCTGGTGTGTTACGCCGAAGGGCAGTTATACCGAATATACTGATACAGATTCACACTTTTAGCATACATCCTTTAAAATTGTGTCAACTAAGACTTTTTTTGCTATTTTTAGACAAAAAAGTACATTTTAGGCTTCATTTTGACCTAACCTCTATTGGCCGAATAGAGCAGTATTCCATGATAAATGAATCACAACCAAGGAAAACAATGGCTTCAAATGACTTTGAAAATTCAGTTTTGTCGACTTTGCATTAACCCTACCTAGACCGGGGGGGGGGGCTAAAAGTGCCCGCGCCAACTTTGATGTCACCTAGCACCTGAACGGCTGGCCCTAGAACGGCCAAACTTGGTGACTTTTCCTAGAATATTGTTGGCAACAATTCTCTATCATTGGATTAAGATAATAATTTTTTGTGTTGCCATGGCAACGGGTTTCTGACAGGCATTTTTTTGCTAAATTTAGTACTTTTTGTTTCAACAATAGAATTGTATGGGTTTTATGTCAAGTTACTCAGGGTTTCTAATATTAATAACATCCCATATAATTTATGTAAATTTTATCATTAAATATGCATAATTTATGCTAATTTGATGACGTCATTGGCCAAAATCCAAGATGGCGGACTATATCATTAGAACAGGTATATACAGGTTATTTTCATTAAAATTTCATCAATACTTCCATTTCTTTTTCCAAAAAGGGTTTAAATGAAGGTCTTTAGTATGTTTACGATGTATTTTAGGCTTTATCATAGAAAAAAAACTATTTTTGAAATTCAAGATTGATAATCCAAGATGGCGGATATCTTAAATATGCATGACGTCATTTTATGACGTCACCGGTGTTGCTTTGGGCAACATAAGACTTAGTACACCCTAATATTCTGTCATAAACACTTTTGGTACAGTTATGTTGAATACCATTTAGTTTTCAGGAAAAAATCTATTTAGACGGTTTTGGCCAATAAAATCACATTAATGACGTCATAATGACGTCATATTACGTCATAACGACATAAAGATTGTAGAGGATAAATTTTCACTAGTACACCATCCTCTGAAAATTTGGTGGTCATGCGACATACCGTTCGCGAGTTCTTAGGGGGGGGTCAAAAGAGCCCCCCCCCC
>NW_017803169.1:174774-238756 GCF_001625305.1 Branchiostoma belcheri
CCCCCGGTCCCCCCATGGCCAAAAAAGCCCGGTCTAGGTAGGGTTAAGATGCCTAGGATGACTAAAACAGATATGAATTAGGTTCACCTGCTCCAGAAACATACAGGCTGTTGGGTGTGGTCGCAGCTTTATCGGCGATGTGCGTCCAATTAGTCTGAGACTCCTGCATATTCATGGCGTCTGGGGGAAAACAATATCGGAAATATCAAAATATTACCTGTACAATAAGTTCAAAACTTGAAAAGAAAAAAAATACTATATGCATATGATCTTTTCTGTAAATGCTGTGCATATCCGTAAACAATGATGCAGGGTTTTATCATAATTCGAGGCTGAAATATGCTGCAACAACAAATTAGATGACAACTTGCCGCTTGAACAAACACATTTGAAATTCTGTAAACAAATTCTAGGATTAAGAAGAAACGATAGTAACTATGCAAGTACTTGGCTGCTCCCCCTATGGATTGAAGCGTGTTGTAGAATGCACAGCTATTATGATAATTATAGATTTGTTAGAAATGTTCCCATTGAAAGCCGTTAGTACATGTATGTCCGGACCTTACACTGTACAAAAAGACCTTGTTACCTTCGCCAAGAAGGTTATGTTTTCAGTAGCGTTTGTCTGTGGGTATGTGTGTGTGTGTGTGTGTGTGTGTGTGTGTGTGTGGTTTAGCAAGATAACTCGAGAAGCAGTGGATGGATTGGAATGAAACTTGGTAGGTGGGTAGGTCTTCATGAGACCTAGAAATGATTAGATTGTGGGCCCCCTGGAGGCTTTCCTAGGTACTGCAGCTGAACTTCCGGTTTTGATATTTCATGTTCTGGACATGCTAGGGTCACAAAGTTTGGTTGGTAGATAGCTCTTGGGGTAGGGAAGAAATGACATGAGTTTGGGTCCCCTAGCGCCTTGTTCTGGAACTGCAGGAGCATTTGTTGAAAAAAATTTGAAGGACGATAGCTCAAGAACCGGTTGACGTATTGTCGTGATTTTTTGGTATGTAGGTAGTTGAAGTGATGCTTGACATAAGCAGATGGTAATTATGCAAATCAGGAGCTTATTTGCATAATTAATGAGGAAATTCTATAAATCTGCTTTGTTCGATAATAGAACTATGAAACACTTGTGGCGTCTACTTGAGAACGAAAAAAACATCTCAGGATATAGATTATGTAAATGAGGACCTAATTTGCATAATTAATGGAAAATGTTTATAATTCCATAGTTGTAACTGCTGCACCCCGAATTTATACTTGCCACATTTGGAAGTTAAGTGAAGGTGAACATCAATAAACATAAGTTATTCAAATAATGACTTAATTTGCATAATCTATGTGGAAGTGCTATAATAGCCTTTTTGTTAATAGAAGACTGTCATTGGGTGGAAAATATGATCAACTGATATAATCCATGCAAATGAGGCTCTTATTAACAAAATCAATGATTAAAATTGTATAATTCATCACCCGCAAGGGTTAACATGATTTGGCGAAGGTATGAGATCGTGGAACTCTTGTTAGAAGTAAAGTACCCTGTTGGTTGTTGAACATGGTGTAAGAGGAGTCCGGCTATGCCTGCCTATAAACACATGAGTATAGGATAGGTGAGGTGATAGTAACAAACCATCCCATCTGCATGAACTAAGACAAAGATTAAAAGATATGTTCATCCAACATTCAGTTCAGCACATGGACTAAGAGAAAATCAATGCAACAAACTGAGAACGTACAAAACATTCAAAGTAATATAAGACAGAGAACCGTATTTAGATATTCCAAATTTTGACAACGGCAGAGCCACACATGTGCAAACTCCGTATTAGCGACTATCCCCTACACATAGAATCTGGCAGGCATATAGCAAATTCTGTGAGAATTCATATAATTGAAGATGAATCGCATTTTATGCTTTACTGTATATTATATGACAACGAACGTAAATCACTGTTCATTCCAATTGAGCTAGACAGAAAACTTAAAACATTATCATAACAAAAGAATTTTAATTCAACGTTTCAAGTGCAAATTAATATCATAGCAGATAACAAAACAGACGGATACTGGTAACACTTAAATAAGTCTTAGGTTAAAAAGGTGTTACATATTAAGCAGGCGGATTATGAAAGGTATTCGGGTTTTGAGAGCATTTACACATGTACAATCGCGCCAGTTTGCTCGAAAACGATTCAAAGAGTTTTTTTAACCTCCTTGTAATATTGTTAACTGTTCTTGTGGACGTAAGAAAGTAAAATTGCCATGTACGCTTTTACAAAAACAAAAACAAAAAAACAAGCGGGCAGAAAAAGGAAAATATTTACACACAGTGACACGTTTGAAACTAACACGAGTTAGCTGTTATGCTTTTTTTTAATCACATATATTTATTGAGTGTTAGGTAAAAAGCACAGATTGCTTTTGTGACGCCTTCTACTCAAAATATAAGATATAAAACGAGAGTAAAACGCAATGACAAAATACAGAATTACAAAGTAGGTAAAAAAAAAGAGTATTAACAAGACCGTTTTGAGGTTGTTTCTAGGATTAATAAAAACCGTTGTGCAAAACAAGCTACTTACCGTTTGTTTTACCAGTATGGGACCGCGGCCGCCGCCCTCCAGACATGGTGCCGCGCAAGGTTTCTGCAGAGTGAAAACACGTCCTCGTCCCTCCACAGCGCAAGTTGTTTGTCGATTTCTGTATTAGTCTGTACATTATTCTGCCGGTTTCTCCCCCTTTCGGCGTAACACACGTGCTTCACAGTAAAGCAGTTTAGGCCTAAACAGTAAATCGGTTTAGGCTTAGCTTGGACACAAGAAGTCTTCTACTTTTACTATCGAAGATCAGAAACAAAACTTGAAAACAAACCATTCATACCGGATAAGGCCAAATATCATAGGTTGTACAGTCCAGACAATCAGTCCTGTTGCTTTGTATCAAATGCAAAAGCAGTCTTTTAGGAGTACTCCGCAGTTTCGTAATGTACCATTAAACACGAAAAAAACACTGTAAACATGCAGGTCCGAAGAGCTTTTTTTTTCTATTTCAACATGTAATCACCAGACGTGGTGACGGCACACTCAAGTTTTTTTCAACTTATATTAATGCCGCCAACAATACAAGGGACAAATACATGACAGGACAATACTCATTTACACCTGAGCTAAGTGAGGGGTCGTGTAAAGTGCCTTTCCCAAGGGCACAAGATCGGTGGCATGTCAGGACTCGAACCCGAGACCTCTTGGTTCCTAGTCGAGCACTCTGCCGCTACGCAACACGACCCCACTACAAACCAGAACTATTTCTTTACCTTATAATATTATTTTTTATTAATGATGGAGTCACATTTCCAACCGCGGCCCGGCCGAACAGTTTCGATTAACAGCAATATAATAATATCAATAATATAGGCAAATAGTTCCCATTAGTAATATTCTAAACTTTTTTGTACTTTTTTGTTCGGGCAAATAGTTTATTTTGTTCGTTTTGTATGTTAAAGGCCCAATATTTTTCCAAAATGACTATATTTTATCTTTGTTTTTTGTTTTTTTGCCCAGACGACCCACACATGAACCAATCCCAAACTGATTACCAGGCACGTGCGAACGACGATAAAAACACACCCGATGAGAGTTTAAAAGATTTAGTTTGGAATCTTTCATCAAATATACAATTTTCTTTGAAAAAGCAGAACGACTCATTTCAACAAGCTTAGGAAAGGGAAGATTGAAAAACACAGAGGGAAACGGGGATTTCTTTGTACATAATTGATGTATTATCATTTTACTCATGATATTTATTCTATATTGGTTTCACTTGACTTTCACTTGGATGGTTTCACTTTATGCTTATATGTTTATGTTTATGTTTATGTGTATTTTGTGACTAAAATAAAAGACGCATTAACAGAGTACCAAAGAAAAAAAAACACCTGACGCCATGCACGCTTCCATATATACCAGGTAACACGTACTAAATTTGCCTAAGTAATAAGAAAAAAAAATCAATTGCATTGCTTTTTAAAACGGAACTTTAATACATTATCATAGGTAATGCATGGAAAGTGGAACATTGACAGGCACCAATTATGCAAATGAAGTCTGATTTGCACAATCAATATGATAATGCAATTTTTCCAGGTGGTAAATGATGGGTATTTCATACTCGTGACATGTGCAGCTGTGTTCAAAATGAGCATCACTATGCGTAAATGTTGACGTACATGTAAACAATAACATATCAAGTAAGTAAACAGAATCATATCAAGTTTTAAATTACTTGATGAAACTTAGGGAAGTATCCAGATGTACGTTTTCCTGAATATTTGAAGGGTTATTTAGATGTATTTTTTTCTGAATATGTGGAAGATAACAAGTGTAGGAATGGTGATTAGTAGCAGTAGACGTTGTGCCAATAGAGTATGCAAATGTTTATTACTTGTATGATTTTATATGTTGGTGAATGCACACAATGTCCTTCTTGTTGGCAGAGTCAATAAAAAAAGTAGATAAAAACTTTAAGGCAAAGTTAAGAGTTTTCCTGAATGTAAGGAAGATAGCAAGTCTGGGAATGGTAATTCTGTCACAGAGGTAGACCATGCACCAATAGAACATGCATATTAGAACATGCATATTTTATTGCTTTTTACCTTTGCCAAGAAGGTTATGTTTGCAGAGGCGTTCGTTTGTGTGCCTGTGTGTCTGTAAACACGATAACCCGAGAAGGCTTATAATGGATTGTCTTCATACTTGGTAGGTGGGTAGGTCTTGACGAGACCTAAAAATGATTAAATTTTGGGCCCCCTGGCGGCTTGTGGTACTGCAGCGGAAATTCCGGTTTTAATATCTCATGATCTAGACATGCTAGGGTCACGAAATTTAGATGGTAGGTAGCTCTTGTGCTGGGGAAGAAGTGACGTAGGTTTGGGTTCCCTAGTAGCTTGCTCTGGAACTGCAGGGGCGTTTTATTAAAAATATTCAAAAGAGGATAACTCAAGAACCGGTTGACGGATCGTCATGATTTTTGGTATGTAGGTAGCTTATAATTAATAAGAAAATTTTAATAATAAGAAAGTTAAGTGAACATGAACATCATTAATCATAACTTATTCAAATAAGGACCTCATTTGCATAATTTATGAGGACATGATAGAATGGCTGTCTTTATTAAGATAAAACTGTCTTTTGGTGGAGAATATGATCAACTGATATAATTCGTGCAAATGAGGATCCTATTTGCATCACCAGGAGGAATAATCTTTACTTTGTCAGTCATAAAGATTAACATCATTTGGCAAAGGTATGAGATCGTGGAACTCAGTCTTATTATTGTTACGTATTCGGATACGTAGATACATTGTACTGACTGTACACTATGTCCTTCTAGTGGCAGAATCATATGTTGAAGATGAGTTACTAAAAAAAGGCAACACTCGGAGTGATAGTTTTGTATCTCAAATGTTTGGAAGACAAAATGTGTTTCGAAAAGTCACAGAGGTACAAGAGGCACCAATACTAGAACATGCGGAATTTTTGTACTTATTCTTTTTTAGACACGACATGTCCTTCGAATGGCGGAATCATATAGAGTTTACTTTGGGGAAAATGGTGGAAGAACTTCGATGTAAGTTGCAATGGGTATTACAGACATAATTGCAGTGTTAGGCTCGGTCCCCAGCCATGATGTTCACGTACACGTCAGTGATAGTCGCGTATCAGCCTCTACCGTAGCCTCCCCGGCGGCCACCATAGCCTCTGTCGTACTCCCCACGGCGCCTGGGCAGATCCTTTCTTCCATGGTGCTCCTTGCGGTTTTCACGGCGCTTCTCAACTGAATATTGAAAAAAAAAGTGCAAATTAAAAGAAACAAAGTTCTGGGACCTAGCAACCCAGTGATAACCCTGTTTCGCAAGTTTCATTTCATGTGTATGTGTTTATTTTGTATATTTTGTATATATTTTGTCACTTGGTTATCACTAAAGTTTCGAAAACAAAAACAGTGATATAGACTACTTAAGGATTGTGGAATTTCTCTTATTAGATTAAATCTATATCATACCAAGGAGGTTCATAAAAATCGAAATTTAAAGCTCCTTAATTATACAACCATATTCATCTGATTTTTTTAGGTATTTATTATGATTTACAGTTCAAAAATGTACATATTTCACTTTATTTGTGCGAAAAATCCATCATTCTATAGTTATTTCAAATTTTAATTTATATATTTCACAATTTTGAACTATCCCCGTGCATCACAATACACATGCTCACTTGAAACTGTGCGCTGGCTTATTGCTAGCCGTACTTACAACGAGTCCGCGCTCTTTTCATGAACCTCCTAGATCGTGCCTTCATCCCAGCAGCGAGCAGCTTCTCGCGAATGTCTTCAACTGCCTTCGCTTCTGTAGACGGAACAACAAGATAACAAGAAATCAGAGGATTCAAAAGTATTTAAAGCTTGAAAAAAACTATCAACCTTAGCGTTCAGTATCTCTAGAAGGGGTTAAAACCCTTGATTCTGAATCGGACTTCTTTGCAAGAGGAGTTAAGGAGGTGGTCTACATAAAAGCCCACAGACCTACCCTGAACAGAGACGGGGGGCGACACAAGTTATCTGGCACGTATGACCCGCTACTACGGTCACGTGTCTCTGACGTCACGTTCCAAGAGTAGACGGGTCCATTCCGTGAACAAGGTTGATGGAGTCAACCGAAAGTTTGGGGTAAGTCCCAATTCTGTATCTAAGTGTTGGAAGTTAAAGCTTAGTCTTTATTTCATAATTAGCTATCAACCAAGTTTGTTTACAGGTCGGTACTTTTGGTGGCACCACAAAATGAGTGAACCTTGTATGGGCTGTTTTAGTGCCAACCATAAATGTTGTAAATACGAGATGATTGCACAAATATGTTAAAACCTGCAAGTACAGCATCATTACGGGGATATACATTTTCAAAAATTGCAAATAAACATTTTAATCAAAAAATTGAAATGTTTATTTGCAATTTTTGGTGCAAAATGTTACATAAAGCCCCTTTAACACTTAGAAAATAATGCCTATCGTCCCGAAGAAAATGTGTAGGTACATGAGGGTCTGCTGTTTTGTTTTCATCATATACACTGAAATTTTTTTAAGGCACATGTAAATCATTGGTAGGCAAATCAACCAACCGTCACCCGCTTTTTTGCCTACCACTCGCTTGCCGTTTCGTCACCACGATCGCTAGTATTAGGAACGTGTGTATGTATTCCAAAAATATGAGAAATGTATATGTACCAGGGCTCAACAGTCATTTTTCGGAATAGGTGCACTGGTGCACCCAACCTAAAAAATTAGGTCCATAAAATTTTTGTCGGGTGCACCATATAAAACAAAACCTAATTGCAGGTCTTACTGCTCCTCTTCTGAGCTTGAATCTAAAATGAGAGCTAAGTTCAAAATCTTAAAAATTACTACAACATTCTAATATTTTTCGATACTTAGAGGACAAGAATATCCGGTATACTACTATACACTTCTAATGTTTAAGATTCCCACAAAAATATTTGGGTGCACCAGTGTACCCACAGAAAAAAAATAGGTGCACAACTTCAATTTAGGGTGCACTAAGGTGCACTTGAACCCAGTATTTCGAGCCCTGTGTACTCACTATTATCTGCGTTCTTTATGTATTCCCTGATGGCTTTGTTGTCTCTGAGGAAGTCGGCGTTCTTTTCTGAAAGTTCAAAGATCGCAACAATAGATTGAATCAAAATTCAATGAAATTTCCACAAAAAGTATTGGCTGTGTGAGACCGGACTGTAAGGTTTGACCTACTCACACCTTGATTAAAATCTAGTCTACCTTTACAATAAGTATCGTGAGATATTGCTATCTCTAACATTGCCCCAATTGAAAAAAGTGCAATCACTTAATGGGCCACCCTGTATAGAAAAGACGGGAAAAAAAACTCAAACGTGCTCGGTGTGTGGCTCTCCTCAAACACGGTCGGGAACTTTACGTCCTCTTCGAGAGGACATTCCTAAATACAGTTGTAATCATTTTCACCTGATCGAACCGAAAATAGTTGTAAATGCCCTTCCCAAAGGCGCAATACCGGGGCCTCCATGGTGTTCAAACTCCAAACCTTTAGATTCAACAATCCTATATAGTAGATGTAACTATCTGGTCATTGTTATTGATACTCAGTCCGGTTGACTACAGGTAGGCAAATTCAACCATTTCAAGTATAACTTTACAAGCAAGAAAGACAAACAAACTCGTATACTAGATAAAATACTAACCAGCGTCATCATTTTCCAGACCAGAAGTAACTTCTACCAGGATGGAACAGCAAACGGTCACTAACAGAAGGAGAGAGAGAGTCCAGGGGTTCATGTTTTCTTCTTTGCCAATTCTACGTACCTCATTCAGCTGAACACCTGGCAGCTAATTTGAGACTGAATGGATAATATTGAGCGTTGATTGGCAGCGACAGGTCACGTGATAAAATGTCATTCGTTTAATGATTGGATCATGGTGGCAAGGAAATGGGTGGGAAAATGGCGGCAATCACGAGATCGAGGCTCGTTTCATGCGCAAGGGACGATGGGTAGACTTCCTGGCGGCGAAGTCAAATTTTCTCCTGTTCTACATAACGTGTCTCAACGAGTTTTTTAATTTGTGATGGTTGATTTATTAGAAATTTTGTACACATCATTGCTAAGATATGTAAATATTTATGCTAAATACCATGATAAGGCCATTCCAATTAAATTTCTTGGTACCGGGATTATTTTCAGAAAATTATTGGAGTGGCTGGATCATATAATACACATTATACATGTACTTGTCCTATGTGATAGACCCTAATTCCTCCACTGTGCTGAAGTCTTACTTGTCATTTTGTTGTAAAATCATACTATGATTATTTATAAAATAACAAGAAAAGAAGGCAACACAGACAAGTCCCAAGATATCTAGAAATAGATATCAAATTATCACGTAATGTGATCTTATTGGCCAAAACCGTCTAGATACGTAATACCCTGAAAACTAAATGGTATACAACATAACTTTACCAAAAGTGCTCATGACAGAATATGAGGGTGTACTAAGTCTTATGTCGCCCAAAGCAACACCGGTGACGTCATAAAATGACGTCATGCATATTTAAGCTATCCGCCAGGAAAAAGCCTAAAATACATTGTAAAAAGACTAAAGACGTTCATATGAACCTTTTTTGTAAAAAGAAATGGAAGTTTTGATGACATTTTGAGGAAAATAACCTGCATATACCTGTTATAATGATATGGTCCGCCATCTTGGATTTTGGCCGATGACTTCATCAAATTAGCATGAATTATGCATTTTTAATTATAAAATTTACATAAAATCAGGGATGTTATTGATATTAGAAACCATGTGTAACTTGACATAAAACCCATAAAATTCTATTGTTGAAACGAAAATTACTAAATTTTGAAAAAAAATGCCTGTCAGAAACCCGTTGCCATTGCAACACAAAAAGTTTATATCTTATTCCAATGATAGAGAATTGTTGCCAACAATATTCTAGGAAAAGTCACCAAGTTTGGCCGTTCTAGCGCTAGCCGTTTAGACTCTACGTGACATCAAAGTCGGTGCGGGCACTTTTACCCCCCCCCCCGGTCTAGATAGGGTTAAGTTGACCCAAGTGTTAAATGACAAAAGCACACCCAAAACAGACGCTGTGCACCATGACCACATTTTATTCCGTAAACAAAGTACTCCAGATGTTTCCGAGTCTCATCACAAGGCATAACAGGTCTTTATAATTTCCAAATTATCAAAGTATTAATTAGATGACAACCTTTGATAGAATTTTATGAATTTCCATGTGTGTAAGGTTTCATTCATAAGTTTTTTTCTTTCAATACAATGGGGACAATGCATTCATGAGGGTCTTACAAGGCCACGTGATGAACATACACCAATTTAATTCATATTCTACAATCCTTATATGATTTGTTAAGCACATTTATTCTCCATTACATGAAAAATAGCCACAATCCCTGTTTATGTCAATTACAAGCTGCAAACCTGAGACTGCACTACTCACGACACTGGACTGTACACATCCGACAAATAGTGCGTCCTAATTTCCTCAGTTACAAACTTTCACTACTTTGAAGTTCCAAAACCATCGAGCTGGTTAAAATGAAATTCCTCATCAGCATAAACACACTTTCTTGCAGCTGTTTAATTTTTGCTTTGGTACTAATTTAAGTAGGTACATGAATGAGAGCATAAGCTATTCTAGGTACATCTATGTCATCAGTATCTATATTTAGTATGCGAAATCAGCTATTGCTTAAATACCTCCGCCACAATGGTACCACGTACTATTGCAAAGCCGAATGCAATATCTAGCTCAGAAATAATTATATTACATCATTAATATATTTTAAAGCTTACATGAATTGACAAGTAAATTATGTCACGTTAACCCTGTGTTTTGTCTAAATAGTCATGGTGACTTTACCTAAAAAGAAAAAAAACATTAATTGCTGAAATCAACAATAACGTATAATCTGAGTTTACGGAAAGCTATGTTGAACATGAAGAATTCCCTAATAAATCCAAGCCTGCTGAACATCCAAGCAGCCACAAGTTAACTTTAGCTGCATGGCCATCTCTATGATATTATGACTAAGTTGATTAACTACTAAGCGTAAGAGAAAAGGATGTAAAGATGAAGTTTTGTTTTCCTATTACACACGCTATTATAAAAGTGCACTGCATCAGGTGTAAATAAGAAGCGACTCGTAATATTATTAGTGTAATAATAAATTAGATTGTCTGAATTTAGATTGACGTCCTGTGCAAATAATAACATGATGATAAACCATATTCCACAGCCGAGGTCTGTATGGAACTCCTATACGTTTGGTGTATGCTTTAAAACATCTCTATAATGTAATTATAAAGAAATTAATGACGAATTACTAAAAAGGCAAACGTTACACTGAATTTTGCTTGCACCAAAAGGCAATTTGAACACAACTGGTGCGTTTGAAAATTTCATGTTTGGGTCATCTTTAAACACAATCAATTTCAATATTACGAGTCGGCAGAGTGCATAAACTACGATGTATGGCATAATAAAGTTTGCTTTTAAGTTTTGCATGTTGTCCATGACAACAAATACGAATTAATGTTTTAAACATGCATTAATATAAAATCTGGTAAACAAAATGCCCAAAGCTCTACTGACAGTAAAGGAATTGTTTTGTTCCATGGAAACTATTAAGATTCTCTACTTTATGCTATTACGTATACAACTTAATACATCTACTACTTCAATGTTTTTACACACGGTATACGTATACACAAGATCTAATATATCATGTTAACATCCCAACGAACTGTTTACAATCATCCACCTCTTGCATTAAATAAATGCCTTTTAAGGATAAAATTTACGCCAGCAAATATTTTAACTGCTTATAAGGAATTAGGCTCCAAGAAGATTTGGAAATACGTTCTTGAAAACGCAGATAACAATACCTGATCCTCAACTTTATTATTCAGGCAAAGAGCTATATACAATACTACCTGGATAAAATACTATCTCCTGTAATAACATGCGAAGATATGCATGGAATTATATTGATAAGAACTAGATTTTGGTTATTTAATGATCTCCTCCCTAAAACTAGGTGTAGCCAAACTGTATGAAAATTGTGTAAATCACCAAATTAGCAAGTGCTAAATTTGATAAATAACATGAATAAAATAATCAGGTATCCAATAACGTTTTTAACCCTAAACAGTATACCTGGCGTATACTGTTCAGGGTTAAACAGCACTATGTATTCTGTAATATTTTTTTTTTTGTTTCTAAAGTTTACATTTTTTTTAAATTTCAGTTACTTGTTACCTACATAGCTGACCCTCTACACAATGCAGAAAATTCCGTTTCCCCCCATTAAAAAAATTATATTTAATTTTCTACGTCTTTCGATCGTAATGGATACACTGGCGCTCTTATACATTACTGTATTTCCGTTTTTACATTTTTTTTCATACAGTTATCGTAGGGACACCAAATCTTCAGAGAATGGTGTAGTAATAAAATAGCATCATAAAAACAACTTTGATGTAATTATGACGGGATTGTGACATTATTTCTGTTCATTTATGTCATTTTTTGAGTAAAATCTTCAAAAATTGTTTTTTCCGTTTAACTCAGAGGAATACAACAAAATTTAAACTTAAGTATCTATGTTGAAATATTTAGGTCTACTAAAGCGACGGTCACAACTCGCCGTACGTGCTTCTGCGTGCTGTCTACGTGCAAAAACGTGGGCAATCGTACGGCATCCGTGCGTGGTGAGTACCACCTCCGTACGGAATCCTACGGATTTGGGAGCACGCAGACACGCCGTAGAACTTTAAGTGCATGTAATACTTTTTCTACGTGCGGTCTGCGGATTTACCACCCGTGCGTGCGAGTACGTGCGACGCGCGTGCCCCGTACAGCCTATGAGCGTGCAACGTACGGACTCCGTGAGTCTAACTTCACTATTCTCACGTGCAATTGCTGTACGGACAGCGCACGAAGCACGTGCGTGCCACACACGGTGCTTGCGGCATCCGTGCTTACTCCTCACTTCCCAGTTGACCTGCTCAATGACCACGCAGAACACACGTGCACCATACCAGGTGCTCCGCACGTGCAACGCACGTGCAACGCACCTGATCTCTACAGTATATAAAGACATCTTGACGGGCGACTGCCAACTCGTCTCCAAGATGCCCAGGAAGGCTCAGAAGAAGACTACCAGACAAGACCCAAAGAAACGGGCCGCGGAAGACACCAGGGCGGCTAGTGATGATGAAGTTAACAGAAGGTGCACGCACTTACAACGTGCGAGTGAGTAAGGAAACCGTGCGTACGCCGCACGTGTAGGTATGGCCTGTACGTGGCAACGTAGCAATCGCACAGAGATCGTGCGTAGTAAGCACGTACAACTCACTTACCACTTGCGCAACGTACGATGCACGCAACCGCTGACGGCCAGGCGTGTCGTGCAGACCACGTACGTACACCTTGCGCAACCGTGCGAGTGACGTACTCCCTCGGCCGGCCACCCTACGTTTGCAGAAAAAACGTAGCAGACGTAGCCACGACAAAAACGTACGGACAAAAAGCACGCACGGCGAGTTGTGACCGTCGCTTAAGACTGGCAACAACACTGCCGTCAAAATTACGTCGAAAATGACGTCAGGCATAATAAAAAAGTCTTCGATCGTCGATCTTGGCGTTTTCAACTTAAATTTTTTCAAGATACAGCCTCGAAACGCAATGCAGATGGGCTAATGATGTTCATATCAACGTTTTATAGAGAAAAATACAGACTTGTGATGAAAAATCTGTGAAAAAAAACGTGGTTGCACCAGAGCTAATATGGTCCGCCATCTTGGATTTTGACCGATGACGTTATCAAATTAGCATATATTATGAATATTAAATCATGTATCTTTGATGATTCTAACGCAAGCCGTTTAGGCGCTATCTGAGATGAAAAAGTTTGCGCGGGCCTCAAAAGCCCCACTCGGTCTGAATAGGGTTTCAAAATCTTTAAAAGACGGGTATTTCTTGTTTTCTTCAAAATGTATGATTTTTGTACGTAATGTGGACTCAGAGGTTCACACATTAATTCAGTACAACAATTGAGCTGGCATCATACTTATAATTTCTAAAAAAAATAGCAAGAAAAACTGTTTTGGGGTCCGCGTGGACCCCAGGGTGACAGATTAATCCGTCCAGGTAGGTGGACCGTTGAGGGTTAAAAGTATCGGGTATCCTTATAACATTGTTTAAAATGCTCCAAATGCATACCTGTTTGTTCAACAAGTCGGATCAAACGACATTTATCATAAATTGATAACGTGGCATACGGTCTATGGATCGAGGTTGTTGCTACACTTTTACTTGGCCAAATACATGGACATAGGAACGGTTGCTGCGATACTGATGATGTACATGACAATACACAGCCTGTCCAGGACCTTGGCCAGCAGCGTGTAGTCAGAAACTTTCTCTTCGTTCTTCACGGCCTTGGTCAGCTCATCAATCTTGTTGTCCAAATCTTGAACGCTGGCGTTTAGCTCGGAAATGCCAGATGATCCTCGGCCGGTAGGGTCCCCTGTAGGCTTTGAGGGCTGCTCGTTCCTTCCATTGCCATCACCGAAATATATGACTTGGTCGGCCGCCGACACGTTATCGGCTCCATGGGCGCAGTTGGTCAGTTCTATGGCGGCGTGGTTGGTTACGCCAGGCTCTTCATCGTCTGCTTCCTTATTTGCTGTCAGATCACCCAACAGCAGCATCCTTGATAAGAAAAAAAATAGTACGCCACTGTTAAAATCATGCCAATGCATCACACTGCTATTCATTACCTATATACTAGTAGATCTTTAAGGTTTGTCTTTAACATTAGGAAATGTCAAAATGGCAAAAAAAAGTATATATGCTTGGAGTCAGTTTCGACCTTATACATTGGTTTGAGAGTTAAAATTGAAAACGTAATGAAAGTACTTTGACATGTAGCGGAGGAAAATAATCTTCGCCGCCGGAGACAGGCTGCCCTCCCGGTCATGAATGACGATGATGACCAGGGTGACAAACAGGAACAATCCCATCAGGCCCATGCAGATGATGATCACCGTAGCTGTAACATTATAGATGGAAAACACTTTCTTGAATGTCAAGCCTTTTGTTACAATCATCATAAGCAAAAAAAAAAAATTGAAAGCATTATGGAGTAGGTTTAAACTGCCATCTACATCAGGGCCTTACAACCATCCCTCAACAGAGACGGGGGGCGCCACAGACTATCTGCAACCTATGATCCACTGCTCACGGAGTCACGTGTGTTATCTGCGTGACGTCACGGAAGCGGTGGATTGCTCATTCCAACAACACAAGACTGGAGTTGTACAGTCGAAAATTTGGATGAGTCCAAATTGTTGTGTTGGAAATTGCAGTTTAAACTTGCTTCATAATGATTTCTACCAACACAGATGAACTTTCAAGATAAAATTTTGAAAGCAAGTTATCTCAAATTGAATTTCACTCACCGAAAAATGGCAACACCCTCTTGACAGGAAGTACGTCTGACACAAATACGAGGGAGACGACCATGGACAGGAGAATGGTCACTCCGAACGCGATCCGGTCTCCCCTGTCTAAGGGCATGATGAAGGTGATGCTCATCAGCACAACCAAGATGATGCAGGGTCCTACAGTAGTGGCGATGTGGAACATGGGGGCCCTCTCTAGGTGGAGAACAAAGCACGCTTCCCTGTTGTCTTTAGCAAACACCTTGTCCATTCGGTACCATTCGCCTTCAGATGTCACGGCAGAAAAGGTGTCGCACTCATCAGACCCGTCCTCTTGGGCTTGGCATTCTGTGTTAAGCATGATTATGCTTGTTGATGTATATGTATAAATTTTATTAAAGAATGTTCGACAATATAATCCTACTTGAACGAAGTATAATCCTACTTTAGGCAGCTTAAAACAAATTGAAAACAACAAAATTTTATAGAAATTTAAAGAATGTCCACGACATCATACCTGAACCAAACCAGGGTAACTGTTCAAACTGACTCATTATACAGCGTTAATTATGCAAAAAGTCTAGTTTACATGAATTTTCTGACTTGCTCATATTCTCTAAAAATGAGTCTGATCAGAAGAAATAAGGCTATTGTAGTATTCCCTCATAAATTATGCAAATTTTGCAAAAAAAATGAACAAACTATGTTAAGCGATGTTCACTTTCATTCAACTTCCAAATATGGCAAGTATTAAATTCCAAGTAGTTACCACTATAGAATTATGGCATTTTTCATTAATTATGCAAATTTGTTTTATTATGTAAATTATGTAATTTTTTTATTATGTAAGATGGGTCCTCATTTACATTATCAATATCTGCCCGTCTGTAACCGTGGCATAGCTCATACATAATTGATATCTAATTTTGTAAAGCATCACATAAACTACCTAAATGATAAAAATGACGAGTTATCCTCCCTTGAAGATTTTTTAAACAAATGCTCCTGCAGTACCAGTACTAGAACTGCTAGAGGGCTCAAACTCATGTTAGATATTCTCCCTGATGACAAAGTCCATGATCCTAGCATGTCCAGATCGCGAGATATCATAACTAGACACTCCTCTGTAGCACTATAACAGGCAGGCCAAAATCTAGTCATTTACGTCTTCAGTGAACCAAGTCTGATGGCAATTCACCAAGAATTTATCGTGCTAGACCACATACATACATACATACAAGAATACACACGCACATGGAAAACATAATCTTTTTGGCGAAGGTAAAAAGCCTTACCAATAGTTTGCTTAATAGCAGCGTGTGCAGAAAAACAGATGTGACATTCCATGGTGTCTGCAGGAAAGAAGAAGGGGTCTGCATCACACAGGGTGGTGGTCAGGGTTTCTACACTCCAGGCTACCTGCCCATCACTGCTGACTCGAACAGGTACGTCTTGTCGTAGGCCTCGATAGGTGACGTCGGCATGGTGAAGTGGACACATTGCCATAGTTTACCTACACCAATGCAATGTGGTTGTCTGTCATTATAAATTACTACTGGATACGGAAGTATTGTTTAGGGTGGCGTGCAGGGAGGTCTGTATGTATCCTGTGTCATGGCAACGATTGAGAGAGGGCGGGAGCTGGTTTTGACGATTTATAAGGTGCCTGGCAGGCAAAATAATAATAGGAGACAAGGCCATTATACCCTCCACAAATTCTATCCGAGTTTAATTTGAAATACGCCACACCGTTTACTCAATTGTTCACAAATTCAGGAAAGCCACCGATATTTTCCGAACTCTCTAATTTAGTATTTTCTTTTTGTCATCTAGATGAAGACTCCACCAATATTTGGTTAAAAATATTAAGGTCGTGCAAAATAATATTCAACATATATTAACTTCAATTCAATTAGGTTAATTAAGCTCAAGACGGGCTACGTACTTTCTTTTCACAATGAAGGTTGGTGTCCAAATCCTGCTACCCAGAACGCTGTGGGTCTTGACGCCACCAAAATACCTTGGATTCCATCTCAGACGACTGTCCTGCCATTTCTAAAGCAAATGTGAATTTATTGTCCAAGTTAAAATTACAATCGATTGTCTTCAACGTCTCTTAAGGACAAAATTATGGCGAAATTTTACACAACCCGCGTTTTGGTGTTATAACTGTATCAACTTACGAAGTCAATGGCAACAGATGTGACGAGCTTCTCATTCTTTTCATCCTGCAACAAAATTAAAAATGGATTAAAAAATAAAGTTTTGCCACGATTCATCGAGGAGCCAGCCTTGCTAAAGGATCCTATCCTGTTGCTGACTCTTCTCAGATTTACTCTGTAAATTTGAATAAATAAATAGATAACAAATAGATCAGACATCCTTATAGTTGGTAAACAACGGGTATCTAAGACGTATAGCAGCCATAGTACCTACCAAGTCGATGATCTGCCCCACAGATCCGTTAAAGATAATGGTAATATTCTCAGGAGCCAGACCTGCACCGTAGATCTCTAGCACCTCATCTTGCACCTTTCGTCTATGGTCAACTAACAATAATAAAATGAATGTCAATTTTTATAAAAGCAATAATCGACAGGCTAATTAAATAATGGATAAATCAATCATCCATGGCCTTGCTGTACCTACTGCTAAATATCAAAAACATAAAAAAATTAGTCACGTATTTTTTTTAAATATTGCAATAGATTTTCCTCGGCTATACAATCGGCTTAGGGCACAGAACGAAGCATATTGGAGAATTTACGTAAAAGACATGTTGGCAAAGGGTGCGTTAAAGGAGAAACAACTTATTAATTGTTTTGGTAATGGAAGTAAAAATAAGGCAAAAATAATAGCTTAGCACATTTTCAACAAATTTATTTTGGCTGAAGAAAACTGTAGATTTTTAAAACTTACTCGAACAATCGGGCTTGTCATACTCCCAAATACCCTCTTCTGTGCACCTCACTTCCCTGGCGTATCCTGCCTCCAGGGTGTAACCCTCGTTGCACGTATACGTGACTCCTTCTCCCACGTGATAGAACCTTTTCTTTGGACTTCTCTTGCCGTAGTTTGGAGGGCCTCTGTCCCAGCAGACATTCTCATCTGTGTGTTGTAGTGTGTGTGGTGGGGGGGGGGTAGATTTTGAAACAGGCCTTAGTCATAAGACAAGGAACCCCATTTAACGATTTTTATATAAAGTGCATAATTGACGCCAGTTATAAATAATAATCAAGTAAACGGCTGCTTTGGAACCCATGAAGTATCTTTGACATTGTGTATTGCTTCTTGACATGACTTACGACATGGGATGACGCCACATTCCTCCTGGCTACCGTCTTGAGTAAAGCAGAATGGCCGATTCAGACCGGCGGGGTTGCGGCAGTAGTTGTGGTCCAGGTTAGCCCAGGAGAACTCGTCGGTATTATAATCAGTTGACCACTCCATACAATCTGCGCCGGATGCTGTTTTATCCCAACCTCCGCGGTAGTTCTTTCCATTGCCATGGTAGCAAACTAAGGTAGACAATAACAAGGAAATACCTATCAATCAAGTTTAATGTGGTGGCAAGAAGTGGGATGCTATCACTGATAGGTGACGAATCCAGGCAAACAACAGAGAAGCAACAGGAGAACAACAAGACAGATTTTGACGCTCATAGGAGAGGATGAAACAGCGAGTAACTGGACAGAATGCATAATGAGATTCTAACAGTAACAGTTGGGAAGAAGAGAGATTTTTGATAACTGTAACTGGTGTTGTAATCTCTGTGCCCTTGTACACAAACAGAAACTCAAAAATCAGAACCTATTAAAGCAACGTAGGGGCATGGCAGAATAACCATCTCCAGACTTGAAGTTTGTTCCCATTATCGATAGTAATCTATCAGATATTATCACGAGCCATCCAAAGCTTCTCGAGCTATGCCGAATGCATAAAATCACAGAATGCACAAAAACCCGCTGACGTACCGTTGGAAAAAAGCCAGGTAAACCATTTTAAACATGACCTAAATTTTAACACTAGCTACCCAAATACTTATAATATTAAGAAAAAGATTAAATGACAACTTCTTGAGTTATGATGTTGGCCAACAGCTGCTCCACCAAGTCCAAACCGAAAACATACCATTCTGACGAAGGCAAATACTATGAGCAGAATTTGGGCCCCAATAGCAAATTTTATACCGAGAGACAAAGAAGTCCGTCCAGCAAACCGTGAGTGACAGCTGCGAACACACAAATATCGACAGGTAACCCTTGCTCGAAAAGACTGTGTCCTTCCTCGGAGGGAAGAAAAGTATTCAGAAGTACATAATTATATAGCTAAATGCATTATCGCTATGGAAAAACCAAACACAATCATTCAAAAACGGTTAACGAATGACGAGAGATACTTGGTTTCTTTATACGTTATAAAGATACTATTAGGCAACGGTAGAAAGCGACTGAAATGGCAGCCTTAAACGCTATAAAATGTGTCAGTTTACCTTCGTCTGCCCTCTTTGTTGGTTCAGGGTTCCAACAGCCGTCCTGTGATGTTGGAAACAGCTCACGTGCAGGAATCAGGTCCCTTATTTCGTCATCAGCGATGTTGAGCACTTCCTCACACCACGAGCGGCATGGTACCAGTTGTAAACCCCTAAGAAATAATTATATCTAGTAGCAGACGGTGGGAGTGGGAAATTTAATACGTAACATTTGTTGTCTTACGCAGGCACTAGGCGTGGTGAGATCTAGAACTTACATGTACATGTAATAAAATTTCACCATTAAAGATGGTTATATTTGCCTGACATGGCGACATTTGTCATACGATCGTCCTAGGATCACTACCAAACATACCAAAAAATACATCTACCAAAAAATACATCTTGAACAAAGAACTACCTGTTATTGTAGCAAGAAACAAATTGCCAGCAAGAAAAGATTTATTGTTATAAGAGCTTTCTGTTCATGTAGCAAGAAAACCTTTTTGTAAACAAGATCTATTGAACTAAGAGCTATACATAGCTCTTCTTGTGAGACCAAATGTTACAAAAATGGCCGTCGTAGATTCTTGTAAGTGGATGGTGCTGTCACAGCTTGCTTGGATATCTTAGGGCGACAAATGTGACCGTGCCGTAAATGTCAGAAACAACTGCGTCAATGTGACATCGTATATACTTACGTGCATATTGTAGTGTTGTCTGTGCCTGGTGACGGAGGGCAGTGACTTGAGCTCTCGTGAGAGACATTACATTGTGGGAAAATGACTGTAGCTACGAAGTATCCTAATTCCGGATGGTAGTTCTCTCCGATGCCGTTAGAAGTGTTGAGCAGTTCCTGGAGAGAAGAATTCAACATCGCCTCAAACGTCTCCTGCCCAAGTTGGTTCGGTAGCATTGTCAGTCTGTTGTTGAGGCGAAAACCATCGGGAATAAACAGGCACACTGAAATTTAGAACAAGCAGATACAATGTATATTAATATATCGAACGTAATAGAGGGAGATAGTTCTTTAACCCTATCTAGACGGGGGCTAAAAGTGCCCGCGCCAACTTTGACGCCGAATAGCGTTCGAACGGCTTGCGCTAGAGCCACCATTCTTGGTGATCTGTCTTAAAACATTGTTGGCAACAATATCACGGGAAGTACTTAATTTCGTAAAAATGCCTGTCAGAAACCTGTTGCCGTGGCAACACGAAAGATTATTAACTTAACGTACTGATATGAATCAGTGCGATAAGTAAATAAGTCTTAATACATTATACACAAATGTTCACAATATTCACGTATTTGTGTTATCTATGTTGAAAAAGCACCATGTATAAAACACGGGACACAGCAATTGTATGTTAGGAGCAACTGCCAGTAAATTGAATTGAATTGGATAAGGTTATAGTTCACTTACCACAATCTTCCTCGTCACTACCGTCCGCGCAGTCCGGATGCCCGTCACAACGCCGCCATGGCAGGATACAGTTGCCTCCACCGCAGCGGAAGTCCCCCAGGGAACAGTGGAGGTCCGTGTCGATCAAAACTATATTTGTAAATTGGACGTCCAGAACTTATCTTAGCTGATACGGACAATCTCAGTAGAGTTAAGACCATTTCACGACCCCCCAGCAATTTGGGCGTCGGCCGCCTTAGCAACACATAGATACAACCTTTGACCCTGAATTTTCCAGATTTCTACTATTGTTTGATAATAGCCCTGACCCTGCCCAGTGTGAAAACATTACAAGAAGGGTGCCCGTGGATCAGGTGAAGTGATACCTGGCCTCTGTGGAGTGTGACATGTTTGGCTGTCTGGGAACAGTGCTAGATGTGCATTATAAATGACAAAGGATTCCATGTCTAGTGTATCTAATTTGTGTGATTCTCAGATCTCAACATTACACACTGGTCGATTGATCTGTCAAATGTGACATTTTTATCTCTATTGAGATATTGACATGCACTTGTTGGGGTAAGTGGTCAGAATGATTGTGCAGAATTATTGAAGTGTTCCCCAACTGAATGTCAAACAATCTTGTCCCATGCCATTGTTTGACAGAAAGGTTTGAAATTAATCATCAAATTAGCATAAATTTTGTAAACCTAATTATAGAAATTAAATTTATTGTTTATCAATTGTTAGCTTTGTTCAATGCTGTCAAGTGATGTCCAAACGGATTGGCGCTTCCATTTATGTTGGGTGAGTTCAAGTGAATATCAAAAATGAAAATAAAATATTAACTAAATCCTTTTCAATGACTTATTAAATGACAGCCCACTTAGCGGACAAGTTTTTCGCTTTTTTGTCACATGTTACATAAAATACGTAACGTATAGACTACAGAAACACGTTAGACTTCAATTCAGCTTATTACATGGGACTGTATTCCATATACATATTGAATCTGGTTGAATATACAATATTCCAGTTACCATGTGATGATAAGAGAGGGATGGTCAAAATGCATACTTTGATTTTTCTGACAGATGAATCCCCTAGGCTTGGTGCAGCCTTTTGGATCCCATACGGACTCTGTCCCCCAAAATCCAACACAGCCGTAACCGTTGGACTCGTCGTTGGGTTGCCAGTTGGAGTAGTCGGATGACGTCAGGATTTGGCCATCTTCAAACACCCACTGTCCGTCTCCATCCGGGTCAGTCAACCCCAGCCAGCGACCTCCCGTCACCGGTTGTAGACTGGCGAGAAAATTATTGATTGCACTGTTCTTGGGCATGGCTAAAATCCCACCGTCAACCACACAAGCCTTTCTAGCCTCATCGCGTGAGATTCTAGCCACATAGCTCTTGTAGCAATGTCCTCTAAAGTTCACGTAGTTATTTGTGCAACCTGTGAACGAAGAAAAACATGAAAAGTTGTAACTAAACCCTATCTAGACCAGCCTTTTTTGGGATTCGTGGGGCAGGGGGGAAGAGGGGGAAGCTCGTTTGTATGACCACCAAGTTTTAGGAGCACGGTGTGCTAGCAATAAATCATAACAACAATTACAATAATTACGTAAATAGTACAAAAAATACATTTACCAAATATGTGTTTTTGATGATATATCAGTGCCTACAAAGACTTATGTTGCCCGTAGCAACAACGGCGACGTCATGCATATTCAAGCTATCCGCCAGCTTGGATCATCAAACGTGAATTTAAAAAAAACATTTCTTAAAGCCTAAAATACATTAAATAGACTCAAGACGTATATATGAACTTTTTTTTGTCAAAATAATTGGAAGTAGCACGGCGGTCTGTCACTAAGGCATTCTTTCCCATTGCTGGGGGCGTTCGATAAAGTGTCGGGTTACAAGACGCAATTTTGGGCTAACCGTAAAACATTTGAAAATAAACAAACTTGTATCGAAGGGAAAATTTTGTTGAAATAAAATAAAATTATTGTCTTTACATACATTCAATGGTGATTTTTTGCGCTAAATGGACTTTTTTTCGTATTTCGTGAAAAAAAGTCGATAATTTTCGGGATTTCGCAGCGCCATATTTTAGCCAATCACCGAGCAAACCTGGCTACACATATTACGCAAGATCACTGATTTTTACCTTCGCCAAGAAGGTTATGTTTTCAGAGGCGTTCGTGTATGTGTGTGTGTGTGTGTGTGTGTGTGTGTGTGTGTGTCTGTAAACACGATAACTTGAGAAGGCCTTGATGGATTGTCTTGATACTTGGTAGGTGGGTAGGTCTTGATGAGACCTCAAAATGATTAGATTTTGGACCCCCTAGCGGCTTGTTATGGTACTGCAGCTGAACTTCCAGTTTTGATATCTCATGATCTAGACATGCTATGGTGATGAAATTTGGATGATAGGTAGCTCTTGTGCTGGGGAAGAAGTGACGTGAGTTTGGGCCCCCTAGCGGCTTGCTCTGGAACTGCAGGGATATATTCTTGAAAATATTCAAAAGGGGATAACTCACGAACCGGTTGACGGATCGTCATGATTTTTGGTATGTAGGTAGCTTACGTGATGCTTAATATAATTATGTGACAATTATGCAAATATGGATGTAATTTGCATAATTTATGGGGAAATTCTATAAATCAGCTGCATTCCATGATAGGACAATTGAAGCTTGTGACATTGGTAATCGACAACGAGAGAAACACAGGCAGATATTGATTATGTTAATAATGACTTAATTTGCATAATTAATGAGAAAATTTTATAATTATGTAATGATAACTGCCTGGAATTTCATACTTGTGTTATTTGAAAGTTAAGTTGAGGTGAACATCATTAAACATAATTTATTCAAATCAGGACCTCATTTGCATAATTTATTAGGAAATACTAGAATGCATTGTTTGTTAATATAAGACTGTCTTTTGGTTGAGATTATGATAAAATGATATAATTCATGAAAATTAGGTTCCTATTTCTTAAATCAGGGGGGAAGAATCTAATGTATAATTTGTCAGTCAAAAAGATTAACATCATTTGGCGAAGGTATGAGATCGTGGAACTCTAGTTATATTTTTCGACGACTAGGAATAAGACAAAAAATCGTGCTTTTGGGATTTTTTAATTTCTGACTTAAAGTATAGTTTTTGTCGACAAATAGGGGAAAAAATCGATTTTTTTTGCTTTCTTCGCACTCAATTCGCATTCAAAATCGAGGGCATTTTTCAAAAATCCCAAAAGCACGATTGTCGGGACAACCGTTACAGTCATTTTGAGCCGTAAATGGGGTATGTTTGACTCTCCATGTTTTCAGGTTTGAACGAGTTTTGCAGACATGTCATATCTCCCAAAAGTGTGCACCGTGTTATTCATACTCGTACAAGCGTAAAGAATCATTACAGTATTCAAGGTCACCCAAGGATACGACAGTAGCTTCGCTACATATTACATACCCACCAAAAATTATAGCGGACATGTACTGTCCAGGAAACTGTTTGTATCTATAGAAAAGTGTTGTTTTTTATCTGTTGCGAGGCACTCATGCAGAAGGGCTTGTTTTGCCGCTTTATTGTAAATGACCGCTGGTGACCCCGAAATGGAACGCGGGTTCGATTCGAATTGCCCAGATCGAACATCATCGAACACAGTTCGGGTTCTATGAAATGTGGGAACTTTGCAGCCCAGATTTGACCACCGTGTAGTGATAAAATTTCAAGGAAAATTACCCCTATATACCTGATCTAATAATATTGCCCGCCATCTTCGATTTTTACCAATAACGTCATCAAATTAGCATAAATTATGTATCATCAATGATAAAATTTACATAAAATTACATTATATTTTATCAAAATTAGAGAACTTGTGTGGCATGAACCCATGAAATTCTCTTGTTGAAACGAAAATTACTATATTTCGCAGAAACCCGTTACTATGGCAACACAAAATAATTTTAACTAGTTCCCCTCAATTGTTGCCAACAATATTCAAGGAAAATCACCAAGTTTGACGCTGTTTGATTTATTGAAATTGCAACAGTGCAATACACACAGAACAGAGGCAGCTGTTGCTGGTGTTGTGTCCCGCACATAGAAACGAATACTGGACAGACAATACTCATTTTCACTTGAGTCTAGTGGGGAAAGTCGTGTAAAGTGCCTTTCCCAAGGGCACAAGATCGGTGGCATGTCAGGACTCGAACCCGGGACCTCTTGATTCCGAATCGCGTACGCTGCCGTTGCGCCACACGACCCCACCAAACGCTGTTTAAAGTTGGCGTTGGTCCGGTATATATAGATAGGGTTTATAAATCCATAAAAATGATCTGTTCAAATTTTTGATGGCGGAATAATTTACAATTGCAGTCGCCAAATAAATGGCCGATGAACAACAATATGGTACTCGTATGGGTCCCGGGTATGGGTATACGAGGCTAAATGCTGACTGTGACTTTGTGACAAGAATTTCAAGAAGCTGCATTTTAGCATATTTTTCTTATGTAACTTCTTATGTACAACCACGATGGTCAGATTTGGGCCCAAAAGTCCCACTCCGCTACTATGGAGATCGAACCCCCCGAACCCGGGAATCTTGTTCGATATGACGTCATTCAAATAGAACGGGCGTTCGATCTGGGGTTACCCGCGGTCATTTACAGTAAAGCCGCTACAACCGGCTACTTCAAGCCCTTTTTTACTTGGGAACCACGGAACAGGAAAAATCCACCTTTCCACAAATATGAACCGTTTTCAAAACATAACATCTATGCCGTGATTTTATTGTGGATATGTAACATGTAACGAAGCTTCTGCCGTCATCGTGGGTGACCTTGAAGGTCAGAATTCTTGTTGACGCTGTTATAAAATCCAGGTCCCCATATCCAAGTGGCACAGCATGCGTGCAAACATGGTATTTTAACCATTCCCAAAAATCGCTCAAATTACCTCATTGAGGGCTTGTTTGGAAGAGGAACGATTTCCGCAGATTTCTGTCTTAGGGATTTTTTAAATATGGCCGCGATTATGAATTATCGGTATTTAAAGTTAAAACACTGCGTTTTTAGCTCTTCTTTTGACTGTAAGTCGAGTTTTAGTTAAAAAATAAAAAAATCCTAAGACAGAAAGTTTAAATTTACTGTAATATTTCTAAAAATCCAAAAATCTAACCTTATTTTTAATTTTCGGGGCCTCTTAAAATCAGTTGTTTGGTTCTCGTGAACCCTTTTTGAAATCCGAAATTGATCTCATTTGGAAGCAAATGTACACAAAGTGGAGCAAAGGCAGTGCAAGAATAACATTTGAGGTAAACAAAATCACTTATTACATTTTATTTTGACGAGTATTTACTCTCCAATTACTTTTGTTTATTTTCAAATTTTACCCGTTGCCCCCGGGCCGGCCCGGGACTCCCGCGCGGCCACGTTCGAACACGTTCTGTAACCCGATACCTCCCTAGTAATGCGACTTTTAGCCTAGCAACCGACCGCCGTGAACCATACCGTAAGACGACCCACGTTAGAACCTGCAAACAGTCTAATCAGCTCGTTGTCCCGCTCCCCAGAACAGATCGATACAGAACTAGCCCGATCTTACGAGTCTATTAAACGAATATGGCATATAGCAAATCTCCCATGACCAGCCCTATCAAAATCCGTTAATATCATATAACATAATATACAATTATTTTTTAAACTGATTATATTGCAACTTATTAGATGATATTGTTAAACGTATATAGTACAGACCTATTCAGCGATATTATTAACCCTATCTAGACCGGGCTTTTTTGAGCAAGATTTGACCGGGGGGGGGCTCTTTCGGCCCCCCCTCAGAACTCGCTAACGGTATGTCGTATGGCTACCAAATTTTCAGAGGATGGTGTACTAATTATGCATATTTAATGATAAAATTTACATAAATTCATATGGGATGTTATTAATATTAGAAACCATGAGTAACTTGACATAAAACCCATAAAATTCTATTGTTGAAACAAAAATTACTAAATTTAGCAAAAAATGCCTGTCAGAAACCCGTTGCCATGGCAACACAAAAAATTACTATCTTATTCCAATGATAGAAAATTGTTGCCAACAATATTTTTAGGAAAAGTCACCAAGTTTGGTCATTCTAGCCCTAGCCATTCAGACGCTATGTGACATCAAAGTTGGCGCGGGCACTTTTACCCCCCCCCCGGTCTAGATAGGGTTAAGCTTAGTATTAACAGATTTACTTGCGATATCGTTATATAAATAGCTTATTTAGCATATAGTACTCACTTATATACATGTACATGTAGTTGTCTGTATGTTAACTCTGCAATATTTGTTTCGTTGTTTTTAACACTAGCATACAATTCAGCGCGTTTTCAACCTCTTTCTTGCTTTATTTCTTTTGCTTTGCCCCAGATCAAGGTCCTACCTCCAAGAAAATTCTGCTTACTTTAACTAGAAAGGCCGACATTTGCTTTGGAGCAAATACAGCAATGGCTTCACCACATTTTACGACATGGCAGGGAAAGAATGAGAAACACAAGGGAAAACAATGCTTTACATTGATATAACTATAGTATGAAGTAACATACAACTAAGACTACAACAGTTGGATAGCTATTCCCTACATTATTGGTTAGGATTTTTAATTGCATAATGCAAACTGTTGATTTTCAAGAAAAAAGAAGCGTTCATGTCCCGCATTCCAATGCTGGAGCAGGAAAGCTTAAAATACCTACCAAAACACTTGAATACAGACCTACTGTCAGTATGGAATGGCTCTGTGCAGGTATTAATTAAGTTAAGCCTGTTAAATTCCAACAGCCAATCAGCAAGGAGAATAGAGGAAAGCTGCATGCCTATTGGTTGATGCCCTGCATTCCATTGTGATGACTCATGCCCAAATGTGGTAACACTGCACACTAACTCAGTAATACATTTGCTATAACACAGCCAAAAAACTCAAATAAAACCATTCTAAAAGCCTGTATCACAAAAATTAAAAAAACGCCTGGGGGTATTTGCCTACTGTACCTCCATACCAAATTTCAGGTCCTTAGGCCTCAAAATAAAGAAGCTGAATCCATTTAAAGAAATGGCAGGAGGAGAAGAAGAAGGAGGAGAATCATGAGAAAAAGCAATATGGTTTCACCACTTTGTGGTGAACCCATAATAATAGTACTCTTTTAGTGAGAAAGGTTTTTCTTGAAGTACGATTCATTTTTCTAAGCCAAGAATACCATTCTTCCCCTGAGGTTATTATTCTCACACACAAAAGCTTTTCTTGCACTTATAAGATGAAGGTTCTTGCACAAAAAATACCTTTATCCCCTTAAGACAAGCACTTTTATGTCCAGAATTTTTTTCTTGATCTTAAAAACCAGGCTTGTACTATATAAGCACCCAATAAGTTCGGGTAACGTAAACTACCAGGCCTCATTCTATCCCTGACTACCGTGGTGGTAACATGGGCAGAGGGCTCTTCAATACACTCTGAGTTTGAAACTTATTGACACACAGATAAGGAATGTATGTAACAGTTACTAGTCTGTTGTACATAATAAAGTAAGCCTGACCTAACCCAGAATATAAAGTAATGACAACACTGCCTTACCAAGCTTTGCTTCAGTTAGTGTGATAAAAATTGGCCAGCAGTTACTAATACAGTTCTAACAGAGCTCCTAAGAGTACTTGTATACTGTTTTCTTATACCACCAGATTGACCCCACAATTACAGATCATATTTCTATCCAAGCTAATTCAGTTGTGCGGTTGACATTTTCAATGTACAAATATAGACATCTGAAATAGGACACTTTGATACAACTTCGACAGGGCAGATTCAATAAATGGAATTTGACCACAGGGTAGGTTTTTTTAACCCTCAAACACCCAAACTTTTTTTGTGACGTTAATGCCCGAACGGGGTCCAAATGGACCCCATTTGGTTTCTTTCAAATTTATATTCCTTTTTGCATCCTTTTCAGTGACCTTTGCACATATAGATTGGTTAAACATATTAAGACGTTTATTTTGGCATGATTGAGTGTTTAAAAAATTCCAGCTCATTATCATAATTTATGCAAAAAATAGGATGAGGCCTGCAGGCATGAACATGGGGTTGACCTTTGACCTCATATAATTGTCAAATTGTCAAACCTCTGAAAACCTTATGAAATAATTTTGAGGTTGAGGTTACTTGGTAAACAGCATAATATTAAAGCAATAATGCTTCCTTGAAGACATATTGAGGACATCCAAACAATTTTGTGTGTAGGAAAGTGCAAATACATGGCTGGGGTCCGTTTGGACCCCAGACGGTCTTACATAAGACTTCCGTTGTTATTTTTACAAATTTGTGCCGATCTCAAAAAAAAAAAATTAGGAGAACTTGTAGAAGAGTTTTACTGACAAAGTCACGGAAGGATTTTTTTAGAATAAAGAAAATTCAAATAGCACATAAAAATATACACACTGTACGTGTGGGGTCCAAATGGACCCCGTTCGGGTGTTTGAGGGTTAAGAAACTGACAATTGCAAATAGCATTTTCTTGATTATGTAACTTAGTAAAAACTATTCCGATCATTCTGCACGGTTTGATATTGTTACTTTGAAAATTTCAAAAAATGACAAGTGCTATGCTAATCTGTCCATGCCTTTTGTTTTTGGTGCAGAGAAGGTCTGAGATGTTTATATGTTTATGTATTTATGTGGCCAATTCACTATACAAGCTTCTGGAGAAGCCACAATGGGGGTACTTCCTTGGTGGTGTTTCCTGGGAACAGATAATTGGTGTTTAAGATTATTGACCTTGCTATAAAAAGACCAATCTCCGCTCGTGATAGAACGGCGAGAAAATCGTTAGTTGCACTGTCCTTGGGCATGGCTAACACCCCACCGTCAACCACACAAGCCCTTCTAGCCTCATCGCGTGAAATTCTAGCCACAAAGCTCTTGTAGCAATGTCCTCTTAAGTTCACGTAGTTATTTGTGCAATCTGTGAACGAAGAAAAACATGAAAATTTGATCTAGACCGGGCTTTTTTTGGGATTCATTGGACATGGGGGGGGGGTCTCGTTTGTATGACCACCAAGTTTTACGAGGACGGTGTGATAGCAAAAATGAATCATGACAAAAATTACAATAACAACGTAAATAGTACACAACATACATGTAACAAAAAACTTAACAGAGACTGAAAATTTCCCCGTAAGACCAGTAAACTTACACGCAGAACATTTTCTGGCCCTTTTTCATAAATTAGTTTCTTGTATTAAGTACAGTAACTGTACCTTGTCCAACGCAGGTAGTGATTAGACAGCAACATATGATTCCGACGATACAGAGCAGACGAAAAACAGACATTTTCCTCGGGTTCCCTCCTTCAGAATTACCCAGCACAAACAGCAAAGGTTCCGGTCGGAGTTTAATTCTGACCAGGGTTCCAAATAGTGCGCAGTAAATCGCCGGATCTGCGAGGTTGTCACGCTAGGTTTGGCTCCCCATAGCTCGGCGATCGCTGTAGATTTTCAACTAGGTTTTGAATTGATCAAAAAGCCTTGGGATTGTAGTGTTTTTCGGCGCGGTGAAGTTGTACGGCCAGCGAAGCGTTTTTGGTATTAGTCCGCGAGCAAGGGTGATGCGGTTTGTCGCCTGATGACCCAAATAGCTGCGTTCTATGTGGAATTTCTAGGGGTTCGCGTCACCGGATTTTGCGAAAAACTTATCGCAACAACCTATATTTTTTTTTATGTTTTTCAGAAACAGAAAGTAGTAAGCTATTTCAGCATATAAGCCGTTAGCCTGGGAAAATTCGTTTTTTCCAAGCAGGCCCGTTGAAGAAACTGCAAAAAAACAACATTTTTCGTATCCAAAATTTACGTTTAACTACAGTTTCTACCCAAATTATAGAGTCGACGGACAATAACCAAAATTGTATCGAAAGCCGGCTGGGAACCTCCGTTGACTGATGTAATGAGATTTCCCGGCGTACTTTTTTTGGCGGTTATAGCCCTTCGGTCTGAGGGTGTCCGCCGGATCCAAAATCGTGAAAAAAACTCCGGTCCGAGACCTAAAGAGCAGAACACAGCCACACCCTCCTGGGCGGAAGGGAAGGCGCCGCTTGCCTCGATGTAGACTGCGCGCTTGTTAAGTTTGGTTGTACTCACAGTTAACACAAAAATTATTACTAAACTAAACTTAGGAAAGAATATAAACTGAAATACATTAGGCTGATTACAGTCCGACTTCCACCACTGTCTCAACCACACATAAGAAAAAAAAATCTACAATGGACAACCAACGTAGGTACAGTATCATCCACTGTAAGACTTCTAATGGGCATATTATTGCCATGCACGTCACTAGATGTGTGGCTTAAAGGGTCAGACCATAGCAAAACGGGTACGAAGAATTTCCAGAAGAGTGAGAACAGAGTAAGTTGACCTCATTGCAACTTGTTGCTATGTACTTCAAAAAACCTCAGATTCTGTAACCATAGCCTAGTATATCAAGTATTATGTGCATAATAAACCTCATCCTTTTACATTTAGACTTTTTTTTACATCAAAACCCCTTTCCCCTTTTACGGAAGTTGATGTGTACATCAACCTTTTTTACGCGCTAGAACGCACGGCGCTCTGTTGCTAGTTGTTGGAGGATGGTCAGGTTTTGGTGAATGAATTTTGAGAACATTAATGTAAACAACATACTTGGATAAGAAATACATTCAAACTATAAATGGCCCCTCACGCTCCGCGTTACAAACGACAAACTCCTAGAGAATTTGTCGACGTTTTCGTAAATGTACCTTCGTAAAGGCGGCTACGCTAGACAGTGTGACCTAACTTCGAACGCTTTTTTTAATTTGCTGTCTTCAGGCGTTGATGATGAAAATAAGTAAACAAAACTAAGAATAGAATTTTATAATATCTTAGCTTTTCTTTAACAGTAAAATTGCGATTGTGTGCACTTCTCGTCTCACGAGAGGAGAGTAGTATCTAACGCAATCAGTCCGTCTTTCCACTGAAAACCCGGCTTACGCAATCAACGTTGCCCCATGGGAATCATGGGAAATGCAGATGAAGAATAGTGCTTGTAAGCACTAATGGGGATCGAAATAAATAAACAAACAAACAAACAGACGAGAGTGGTGTTGACGTTTTTTTCGGGTCTGTTTTCTACTCAACAAACACTCATAGACCCAAATCTTTACTATTTTGTAAATCTTTATGATGTTATGTCTGTGGAAGTTGAGTGACTGCTTGGTAAAGGACGTCTATTTATGGGCACGAGCCGCCGCAATGAAGTGACTGTGTGGGTGCGTGTGGCGTAGCGGCAGATCTAGAGTGCGCGACTGAACCTAGAGGTCCCGGGTTCGAGTCCTGACATGCCACCGATCTTGTGCCCCTGGGAAAGGTACTTTGCACGACTTTCCTCACTTCGCTCAGGTGTAAATGAGTACTGTCCTGTCATGTATTTGTCCCCTGTGTTGAAGGCGGCATTAATATAAGTTGATAGAACTTGAGTGCGCCATCACCACGTCTGGTGATTACATGTTGGAATAAAAAAATGAAGTGATCCTCTTTTCAGCGACATTGTTATGATTAGTAAAAAGGAAAGATATTCTGTTCTGTTTCTGTTTTCTGTTTCGACAAAACGATAAATGAATATATAGAACTGTACTTTGTACGAAAAAAAAAGTTGTATGCATTGCAATTGACTATGTTTACTTTCCTTTGAAATTAGCGACGTTAGTGGCAACAAACACGGCGTACATTTGCATAATAAAATCAGTCCGAAGTTAGGGCACGTCCAAAGTTAGGGCACCCTCTGTTAGTGCTGTTGTTTTCAGTACAAACTGTTTCTGTTTCTGGATAATAATACAGAATGTACGCCAGGGTATCGTTAAAGTCTCAATTAAAAATGCTCGCCAAGAATTTTCTAATAAAAAATAAACATTCCTGGATTCTTGCAGGCTCTAAATAAATAAGGAGGTTGGAATGAGTTCAACAAGCCAATATCTGGCAGAAACTAATAGAAATGTTTTTGATTTAGACGCAACCATATATTTTCGATCCGAAACGATGTACCCGTTACCGGCTAATGCTTTAATTTCAGAAGTTTACAATATTTAATATTCTGGTTTTTACATGTTGTCTTTGTACTTCGGACTACCCAATCTTTAAACTGTTTTTTTTTTTCTTTTTGTGGTGGGGCCAAAACTGCAACTCACCACCGTGTCATGTTTTGTTGTTAGATAAAATAAAATTAATATGTCACACTATGGAATGTTACAGTAAAGCAATCAAGTAAGAACTCCTGGGTGACTCGAAGTGAAACATACCGATGTTTATGATTCACGAGGTGCAGCTGCGTCCGGGGCTGTGTCCAGAGTCAGTCCCGTCTCTACCTGGTACATTAATTTAGACGCTTTACAATCGCATTGCATGGTCTTTTTGTTGGCGAAGCTTTTCTCTATTTATTATTGAAATTTCGATGCAGTCTGAATGGGTTCCAAATGCAATTAACTTTTTTTTCTGGGCATGTCACTTACTGATTGAATTTAAAGTATTGATTTGCAAGGCCACTCCGGACAATGGCTGGAATTTCTCCTATGTTACAAGGTTATATGTACACTGGCGTACATGGCTCGATGTAGAATAATAGTAACGTAGTGTTCATTTCAGTTTGTCCTGAACATGCTACTGTCTTGACTTTTTGGTGACAGACTAAGCTTTTCCAGTCAGGAACAAGTGTTGAGGGTTTGGTCTTCCTCGCAGCTTATTATGGAACTTCAGGGGAGTTTCCGGCGTTTTTTTTAAAGTGGATAAATCAAGAAAGAAACGATTTTGGCATATAGATAGCTTAGACAGAAATGTGCACAATTAAATGTAAATTATGTAAATGAGGACTCAACTTGCATTATTGGGGAAATTAAAAATAAAACATTATTGTACATTATAGGTTTCGATTCACGTATTGTATGTAATCTATGGTACGTTGAACAGTAACCCCAGTACGACAGATAGACCGCAAACAACATCCCATTGCGTGACGATTTTTTTGCACTGTTTACTTACAAAGACTGGAGAAAACATTTCAGCCGTGCACAGGTGTTTGCTGTGTTTGTCGGACTGCATCATGAAATAAGCATACGTATAATCATCAATGCTGGCCGTTGATTTTATTGCTCCTTTTAGCCTTGTTCGTTTGAAGTCACCCAAACCGCGATTCGGGTAACTCGCATTCCTCACATCTGGTCCATGTGCCAAACATTCCTTTCAAACCGTGTCCGATCACGATTCTCTGAAACTGCATTCATTGTTGTTTGATGAAAACATGCAAGGTAGCGTTTTATTAATGTCATAGGTCAACGACGTCCTGCTTGCTGGTGCCCCCCTCCCAGCGTATCTCGGCCGAATACCGACGTGGTCCCGCCAGAAGCGGTGAAGCTAGTCCTAGAACGGACACATTATTTGACCATTACTGCTCTTTAAGTTGCTGCCACGTAGAATTTCGTATTGCATATACATAAAGAAATATCACCCCGTAATCCATGACCAGGTGAAGTCACATTGAAATCACATTGTGTTCATACGCAAATCGCGATGCGGGAAAACCGATTCGAAACCACCTCTAGAAGTGGTTTGGGATCGAGGCGCTTTCAATGTGATTTGGAGCGTTCAGATGGAGCCACTTGAAACCGGCTGCGGGGTAAACCACATGTAAAGCGCCTTCACTGACTTCACATGAACACGGCCTTTGTTAGCTCAGTCTGTTCCAGATCTTTTGATAAGAATGCCGATGCGCGCTGATTGTGGTCTAAATGCAATTAAGTTCTGTCAGCAAACAAATATGGGAGTTAAGCTGTGTAATATCCAATCCTATGCCTCAATGTGGTCTAGATTATAGTTAACGCGTTTTGAAGAAGGATGAGGGCGATTCTTAGAGCCGTGACTGATCACAGTTTGGAATCATTTTGTATATATTAAGAAGTAGTGTTACACACACACACAAACACGCACACACAAACACATGTACAAACACGCGCACATAATGTTGAAACAGCAATACAGTCGCAACAACAGCAACAACAAACAGGCAAACTAGCAATGTGCGGGTCCCTCTTACTGCTCAAGAATTGTCAATACTAATCATTATGAGCTCAATTAACAGAGCTGTTCTGAATCCTTTTAAAATCAGTTTTGATTAATGCTCCCCCCTCCACCCCCAGCCCAAAAATGACATGCGCTTGACTGGAGACTAGTGCTGTTGTTTTCAGTACAAACTGTTTCTGTTTCTGGATAATAATACAGAATGTACGCCAGGGTATCGTTAAAGTCTCAATTTAAAGGCTCGCCAAGAATTTTCCGATCAAAAACAAAAGATTCTTGGATTTTTACAGGCTCTAAATAAACAAGGAGGTTGGAATGAGTTCAACAAGCCAGTATCTGGCAGAAACTAACAGAGATATTTTGATTTAGACGGAATTTAGACGATTTACCCTTTACCTGCTAATGCTTTAATTTCAGAATTTTACAATATTTAATATTCTAGTTTTTACATGTTGTCTTTGTATTTCGGAACTAACCAATCTTTAAACTGTATTTTTTACGCTTTGTGGTGGGACCTAAACTGCAACTCACCACCGTGTCATGTTTTGTTGTTAGATATAATATATCACACTATGGAATGTTACAGTAAAGCAATCAAGTAAGAACCCCTTGATGACTTGAAGTGAAACATACCGATGTTAATGTTTCACGAGGTGACACGAAACTGGAAACAAAGTTCTAGATACAATCTAGTTCATTTTATTTTTTATTGAATGAAAGACCTTTATTGCACATTTATGCTCTTTCGAGCTAAGTACAGGTCATGAAGACAAACTAAATAATACTATTGTTTACAGGATCGACTTCTTCTCGCTTCTTAAAACAATTGTAGATGAATGAACATATAGAACTTACAAAACACGGCTTGTCTAATTTCATAAGATATATAAATTTTTCTAAACTATTCAAATATTTAAAAGTAGGAAACTTATTTTGAATACAGTTAAAAAGAATATTTCGCTCGCTATTGTATAAAGAGCAATCTACAACAAAATGACACTCGTCTTCTATCTTATCTAAATCACAATATCGGCAAATTCTTTGCTGCAAGGGAATGTGGTTGTGTCTGCCTTTTTCTATGTGGAGTTTGTGGGAGCTAATCCGGAGTTTCGTGATGGCTGTTCTGTGTTTGACGTTAGAAATCTTTAGATAATCCTCCTCGAGGTAAGCGTTTTTTAATAATCTATATGTTCTTAGCTTGTTGTTGTTACGCATCTCCATTGTGGAAGATTGAAAATACATGTCTTTTAAACGTTGGTGGACGGATGGAATAATTTGAGAGGGATTCAAAACAGAGGACATTGGCGTATTCCAGACAAAGGCAAAACCACATTCCTCTAGCGTCTTGCGAACTCCAGAAGCCCAGCATTTAGCACCTGATGTGTCCAGCTCAAGCTGACACAGAAGGGCATCTGCTGAGAGACTATCAGCTGGCACGTTCTGGCGTATTCTAATGAAATGTTTGATGGCGTTGAGAGAGGCTTCTAGTCTAAGAGGATATCTCCCTAATTCCGCCATCACAGCAAGATTACAGGCGGATTTGGGGACATTTAATGATTGTTTGCAGAATTTTAAGTGGATGGCTTCAATTGGGGATGATTTTGGACTTTTAAAGGATCCCCAAATTTCAGAACCATACAACAAGATAGGTTTTACGCATGCATCAAAGAGTTTGTTTTTCACTGAAATAGTAGCGTCTGCTTGGTGAAGAGATTGATTAATTCCAAAGAGGGCCCTCAGACCTTTGCTGTGTAAGTATTTGTTGTTTGCCTTGAACGTGCCAGCTTAATTAACTATAATACCTAGGTAACAATAGTTTGTCACAATCTCTACTACATTGTTGCTAAACAGGAAGTGGCAGTCTTTTGGTAGACGGCCTCCTTTTGTAAAGACAATGACTTTAGTCTTTTTAAGATTAACTTTTAAATTCCATAATTTACAATAGTTTTCTAACTTGTCTAAAGATCTTTGCAGGCCCCGTTGGGATTCAGATAGAAGTACTAGATCGTCAGCGTATAATAAGCATGACACTTTCTTATTATGTAAGGTAGGAGGATTGCAAAAAATGATTATTATTTATTTATTAATTAGAATGTATAGAGTGAAATACAGCAAGGACGGCCCAACTAGTTGGAAGTCATTATAAAGCTTACTTGTTACGTATTACTTGCTTCATCAACATAACGTATAATTAATGTCACATTCATTATTTTGGAAAATAATGCCATTTTACTTTCTAATGTACCATTTAAAACATCTCAATTCGAAGTGTGCATGAACAGTTGTAAGCACTGTATGTGTATAGACTTGTAATAAGCAAGCAATAAGCACTGTACACTTCTATGTACGTCTTGCAGTTCTGATTAATATTGCTAGGTGGCGCTGTGAGACCGTTTGTTGGCTAAACTGGAGACTGTTTGATTTAATTGTATAAGGAACGTTTTGAGAAGGAATATTCAACGGAAATAGATTCTTAACAGCATTTTATATCTGCATATCAACCACAGACTTTCTAAGAGTGTCTTGACGGCCACAAGCCGTTTATTTTGGAAGGCAAACTGTCAAAAAAGGCTGCATACCAGTGGCAAGCATTGTGTACTACACACGTCCACCATGCATACATGTACTTTAGTAGTTTCAGTAACTATTGCTAGGCGGCGCTGTGAGACCGTCTGATCATCAGGTGTTGGCTGTAGCTAATAGACTAATAGACTTTTAATCATTTTGTCTTAAAGTTTTGTTTGCATTAAAGCAAATTCAAAGCAACTTTCGCCAACATTTGATTATTCAATATTTATAAACTACTGGTTATCAATTTTTGCATTACACATTTTATCAAATAACATTATATATCAGTAATGATCACCACGATACACGATACACACTACACTACAAGCCTATAATAAGGTAATCTCATCTAACAGATACGAATAGTTTTCTTTTTGAACGCGATAAATTTTATTAAGGTAACAAAATCACCAAAAAGCTTAATATTCATTTTGTACATTTATACATAGTCATTAACAAACACATATATTCCCATGCCAAGTATAAACCTATGTGATCTGAAATGCAAACATTATGCAAGCATACTTTGAAGCTTTTGTTTCAGTTACATAGTATATTACATATTATGACAAATTAGATCTTACATAGAAATCGCAATGGTTCGGATAAAAGCTCAATGCAATATGGTAACATTAGAAGATACAACGATATCTGCGTGTACAATAATAGTACAAAAAACACAACCTTAATATTCATCTTTGTACATTTTTACATGAGCACAAATAAAGAAACACCCAATGTTACAACTGTAGCCTATTCCCTCGAGTACCCAAGAAACTATTAAACCTTTTGTCTAAATTATATGCATATTGTGATATTATACATAGTATATTCAGTATATTATTATTATAGTATATTTACCAATCGCAATGGTAAGGATAAAGCTTAAATGGTAACCTCAGAAGATACAAATGGTGTACACTTGTACAATATTATGTGATATCAACAATAGTGTGTGCAAGGTCGCACTCTTGAAAGAACTGGCAAATGATTCTCATTTCTAATTTTTTCAACAAGGAAGTGCAAATTATTTGGATAAATTATATCCTTATATATTTTTGACGCTTTCGGACACAACCCTAAATGTATACTTATGACCTTGAAATCAAAAACTGAAATTCAGATTTTCTAAGACTTTCTTTTAATCTGCCTGTGCCAATTTGGTGCTATTCGGCAAAAATGAAGAATGTCGCTGGGCTATTTGAATGTAGCTCTTTCAAATTTCTAGGTAAATACAGTGCGTTTTCTGACTATAGCTATTATAATATCTTTCCTTCTTTTATGTTTAATTTCATGATGTCAATGCGACTCCTCAAATTTAAGTAAGTTCAGTTGACTGGCTTTGATAGTTGCTGTTACTTAAAAAAAAATTTGTTCTTACCAAGACAGTATGCTAGGGCCACGGGGTGTACTGCTGTTCACTACAATGTTGACGTTAGTATCTGTACTAATGTGGTCTTGCTCCCGGCTGCCCTACAAGCGATAACAAGAATTCGGAGATCTCATATCTCCAAGAAAAATGTACAGTTTACTACCTTCGCCAACTGTTTTCAGAGGCATTCGTATGTGTGTGTGTGTGTGTGTGTGTGTGTGTGTGTGTGTGTGTGTGTGTGTGTGTGTGTGTGTGTGTGTGTGTGTGTGTGTGTGTGTGTGTGTGTGTGTGTGTGTGTGTGTGTGTGCCTGTAAACAAGATAACTCAAGACGGCTTACATGAATTGTTTTCATACTTGGTATGTGGGTAGGTCTTGATGAGACCTACAAATGATTAGATTTTGGGCCCCTGGCGGCTTGTTGTGGTACTGCAGCGGAACATCCGGTTTTAATATCTCACGAAATTTGGATGGTAAATAGCTCTTGTGCTGGGGAAGAAGTGATGTAGGTTTGGGCCCCCTAGAGGCTTGCTCTAGTACCTCAGGGCGTTTCTTTAAAAATATTCAAAAGAGGAGAACTCAAGACCCGGTTGACGGATAGCCGATTCTATTCTATAAATCTGTAAATTAACACTTAATTTGCATAATTAATGAGAAGATGTTATCATTCCATAATGTTAACTGCCTGGAATTTCATACTCGGGGTATTTGAAAGTTAAGTGAAGGTGAACATCATTAAACATAACTTATTCAAATAAGGACCTTATTTGCATAATTTATGAGGAAATAACGGTAACGGCTTTCTTTGTTAAGATAAGGCTGTCTTTTGGTGGAGAAGATGATAAATGAGGCATTCATGCAAATGAGGATCCTATTTGCATAATCAGGAGGAATAATCTTTACCTTGTCAGTCAAAAAGATTAACATCGTTTGGCGAAGGTATGAGATCGTGGAACTCTAGTTCAATATGGAATTGATCCTGGCTTTAGGTATAGATGTATAAGCCCAATGTACATGTACTTTTGACCATGGTGATCCCATTTTTTACTAACAATCATAGTCACTATCACTACTGGAACTGTACGTGAAAGTGTACTGAGTGCTCTGTTCAAAATTCAAACTGAGTTCCTTATAGTTTGCTAGGTTTATTCGCATTAGCTGGTAGATTACATGTATGTCCTGATGATCCTCTGCTCTTGAGAACATTATATCGATAGCCAATGTCTCCAATGTTCTGTTCCCACGAATAGCTAAACAAAGATTAGAAAGGGACTGGCGGCTACAGATCCCCCTGTATATTGGGGACTGATAGTCCGGATTATTCTGCATTTGGTACGTGGGCATCCAGCTAAGCTTTAGTCTTCTAAGCACTTTGTTCTTAGTTATACATTCCGCCAGTTTGTCTACCCATGCATCGATATAAAAGGTCTCAGGCCTTGATGCTTCCTAGCGTCTGAAACAACACGTGTTTTCTAGCATCTTGTACCTCCACTACCTCGAGCGTTTTATGCTCAGAGATACTTAGTAGGAATTTCCCTTTACTGTCGATCCCTCTTGACCCATGTGAATAATGACAAAGCCAGTCAACTATCTTCACCTTTAGAGATCTGAGACAACTCTGCTTCATAACTAAATCAGCCAACCTTGGGCTGAGTTGTGAGTAGCCTGCGGCGTCTATGACACTCCCTATGTCGATAGTGACATGTTGCAGATTTTCTAGTGCTGACAATTCCGACAACATGTTGTCCATGTCTAGAAATAATCTGAAATCTATGTGAACACTTTCAGTCCCACGTTGGGGGATGAATGCACGAACTGGGGAGAACTTGTGTGTGGCCCTCATGAGTTCATTTCTGCTCCGTAATGTCACAAAAGCAATTGTAGTACAATCTGATAATGCATCCTCTAACGCAACAATTTGCTGCTGTTGCAAGGCAAACGATTGAATATTAGTGGTATCAATACTGAGATGCTGTATCAACCTCGGAGCTTGGTCTATAGCCATTGCATTTTGACACTTTATTACTTGTGTCAAACCGTCAATCCACCGAGCATGATCATCTCTGAATCGTTCATCCATAAAGAACCCCAGTTGGTTAGTTATGTGCTGAGACAAACAAGGTGCCACGATCTCTGCCATATGCATTCTACCCTCTCCACGGACTCTACCAAGCAACATGATACAGACAAACGACAAAAGATCCTTGTCCTCCTCTTTACACTCATCTATGCCTAGTTCCTCTGCAAAGAATTCAAACAGAGAGCCTGAATTGACACCCAAGAAGGCAAGCAAAGAGTTTTGTACTTCGCCATATCGGAGACGGTTTCTTGACATCAGTTCCATGTCAAGAAAACTTGCTGTAGCTTCTGACATACCAAACAAGCTACGAAGATATTCTCTCCCCTCTTCACGTTTTGCATCATTTTTGACCAACTCACTGATGTAGTAGGCAGCCACGTATTCCTGAAATGCCCTATGTAAGAAGAAGGTGCGTTTGATTCTGGACACAGACTTATCTCTTGTCAGTAAACCGAAGTCCAATATGACATCGCCATTCGCATCAGAATTCTCTCTGATATCGGCTATCCTAAACTGGAACTGGTTCTGCCCTAGTCCTTCCCAGTACAGTTTCCCCAAGCCTCTCAATGCTTCTTCTATGTTTGAAGGAATTTCATCACCTTCCAAGGGGATGTCTTTCCTTGCACAGTAACGCTTGGCAACTAAACATACAATCATTTGATACAGTTCAGCCTGACTGGAAGGTAATTTTCCTTCATTGTCTTCCCAAACAATACACATGAGCACGCTGTTGAGAGGGTTTTCAACTAATCTCGACAGATTTGGGTTGGATGTGAGCTGTTCTATTAGCTTTGTTGCAGATTCGATACTGTGGCTGAAGTATTTCTTTATGAATTCAGCAGAGTTCTCGGAGCTGTAGGCGAGGATTTTGTAAAACTCGTCACATCTCGCCAGCTCTTTATCACAGTGGTACGACCTGGAAGTCACCAGGACATGACAGTTTCGGAGGACTTTACCCTGAATCAAGGACATTACATCTGTGTTCTCCCTAGCTTTCTGACTGAGCTCATCTAGACCGTCCAGGATGAAGAGAACATCATCCTGGTTCTCTTGGATGTAGGACCAGAGCTGGTCCGGGGTCATGTTTGTATCCTCTGATAGGAGCTGCTCAAATATGGCGTCTTTAACCTTTCCAGACATGTGCCGAATTTCCAGAAAGAATACGACCTTGAAAATACCCAGTTTCCCAGAGACCCAATCAAGAGCCAGTTTCTGACAAGAGCACGACTTCCCAATACCAGGATCCCCCTCTACTCTTATCCTTCTAACACCCAGCCTTCCATTCTTAGCTTTAGCTTCGTTCGTTTTGTAAATATCTGTTAAGCTTACGATATTGACTTCCTGGAAGAGCTTCCTATCGTCCTGCAGATGTTGTAGATGTTGCAGGTTGGTGTAGAGTTGTTCCAAAGGCAGGTGGAAATCTTCGCACCACGGAAGAGGCCGCACACTGGCGTGTTCTCTGCCATACAGGTCTTTCAGGCAGCTGATGACGTCATCAATAGCGCATGACGGCCCTGAAATATGACAACACATGAACTTAATCATCGTTTTTTTTTTAAATCTCTATGTTTCTAAATGTTTCAGTAGAATAATATTTTTCCTTCATGACAGTTTATGTTTGAAAAATATTTACAAACTGTCATAAACTGTCATGTGAACCTATTATAAACTCACCTATCTATTTTTGTAATACTTGGATGGCAACAGACATCAAATGTTATGTTAACCCATGCACAGGTCAGCGTTATGATATGTTGGTATATTAAAGTCCATTCAAGCGGAGTGTGTGTATTTGCTGATAACGCTTTCAAAGGGGACAAGGGTTATCGTACCTTCTGTTTGTTCACATTTCGCCACATCCTCGGCTTCTTGTGCCAACTCTGTCTTACCGAGGCCTTTCAATAGGTCCCCGAGCAGAGCTAAGTTCCCCGTCCCGATCTTATCATCTGCTTCTAGCATGTTGAAGATGTCTAGAGGCGTCGCATTTTCCAGTCGTGCTTGGCCAAGATGCCCGTCGGTAACCAGCGTGGCTCTAAGAATTCTGACGTCATCCTCGGACAGGTTGTCGTTGATTTTCATGTAGAGCTTGACATGCTGCGAAAGTCCAGCCATGGTGGTAGTGGGGGGGGGGGGCGCAACTCACCTGTTGTAAAAAAGGAAGGACCTGATTATAAGGTGGCAGAACCCAGTATACTGCCTCAAGTTATGGGATTGACATGGATAAGGAACCCAAAGTGAGAAGATTCGACCGTTTTAGAATCACAGTAGTAGTAGGGCGTACAAGCAAGCTTGGAATTAAATTGTCTGGGTTTAGGACAATCATTAAAATCAACTCAAACTCGTGCTCTATAGATCTAGCAAAGCCCATTTTCTATAGCGCTTTGAGAGGGTGGGCGTGTTATTTGAACTGCAGCCGAGACACGCCCTGATCATCGCCGACTGAACAAACAACATTTATGTCAACAGTCTCAAATGTCTCAACTCTCGCTACACTGATTTCTGCAGGTTTCAAAAATCACTATGCCGTCCTTATGTACGGACTATTGACTACGGGATTCGCTCTTACATACGGTCTTATGCAACCTTGAAAAAGCGGAACGTACTTACAAAACGTCACGGCGCATCATTGACTTTAAATAGGTTTACGTTTGATGGTGTGAATATCTGGATTAGAACAAGACTAAAATATTTTGAACCCGTCTAAAATACATCTGTTTGTCGACCAATGCAACAATAGTTGAGGAGGGATCTAAGGTCTGAAGGTAAGGTATATAAAATACACATGCGGGTCACATTAGAAAACTGAGGACATAAAAAAAACTCTTTTTTTTCATCTGGTGCTTTTTACTTTAGGCAATTATTCTTGAATTTATTGCTAAGCATTAGGTATGACATAAAGATGCACTTGCTTCTACCCGGGTTCAGACACACACACACAAAATTACTTTTGGAAAGTTTTACAACGATTATGGTCTTGTCGTTGGCAAGATATTGTCCTTTTCTTGTTGTTTTTTATGACAGAAGACGCTGCAATAAGAGATTTTGAAACAATGGCGGACTTTGGGGGCGTTCTTGGGACTTTGGCTCCTTTCAAAATGGCGCAACATAAACCTGGTTCCTGCAGATAATTAGAGAGTCGACCACCGTTACAAACGTTTATTACCCACTACAGTGCGAAACCATGGGTCAAAATAAAAATAAACTCACCCCGATTCTTCTAATGCAGGATGGTTGAGCAGGGAGTTCACAATACGTACTTTGGAGACTGTAGTACAAGTTCTCCTCGTCACATCTTGGCGTAAAAATGGCGACTGTCGTCGACTTATGGCATGGGCATTGAGCAAGTCCACAAAACGTACTGCGCGTGCGCGAAACCTAGATTTTCTAGAGTTTTCCATGGATGTTTAATCAACGCTGCATCAGAATTTTGTTCGTTACAGACAATATATTTTCGTCGCAACATATGAAAGCTATAGACGGGGTGCCATCCTGAAATTCGCAAATTTTTGTGGTAGCAGAGCATAGTTATCGCCCTATGGGGATTTCTATAGTTAAGGACCCCATGATGACTCACTTCGACTCACCCGGAAAGCCAGTTGCGTAATACGGCGGATTTATACACGAACTGAAAAACCTTCACAATTTAAATCATGCAGCTCTAAAACCTGATGCATTCCTATACCACACAGGACAATTTACATATGGCTTATTGCAAAACCAATAAGACAGGGGGAGTACCCTAAAAAATCCCTGCATAATTTCAGAATGAAATCAATAATTTGTTGCCACAATTGCCTACTCCTAATAGACGGATGCAAATCGCAGGTCCTAGGGACAATTACTCCAAAAAGCAAATTTACCGGTATTTTCGTTACGAAGTAATCTCCAAGCAGATCCTATAGTGGCAACAGACGGTATCAAATTTCCAGGCAGTATCCATTCGCCAGAGAGTCCATACTGCCTGGAAATTTGATACTGTCTTTTGTCACTCGAGGATCTGCTTGGAGATTACTTCGTAACGAAAATACCGGGAAATTTGCTTTTTGGAATGATAGTGGTACTTATCAGCCAACAGATGAAAATAGCCATGAAAAGTTGTGCCGCCATTTCCCTGAGCCCGGCTGGGGGGATGGTATACGTGAATGTATATCCCGCATATACCTATGACACAAGGTTGTCCTTCAAGCAAAGTTCAATCTAACAGACTTCTAAAGCAACAGTTTTCCAGTGGAATGAAATTACGACAACGGTCGCTAAGGCCATCTGACCGCTCCAAATCACATTGAAAGCGCTTCGATCCCAAACCACTTCCAGAGGTGGTTTAGAATCGGTTTTCCCGCATCGCGATTTGCGTCTGAATGCAATGTGATTTCAATGTGACTTCATTTGGTCATGGATTACGGGGTGATATTTCTTTATTTATAAGCAATACCAAATTTTACGTGGCAGCAACTTAAAGAGCAGTAATGGTCGAATAATGTGTCAGTTCTAGGGCGAGCTTCACCGCCTCTGGCGGGACCACGTCGGCATTCGGCCGAGATACGCTGGGAGGGGGGCACCAGCAAGCAGGGCGCTGACCTCTGACATTAATAACACGCTACCTTGCGTGTTTTCATCAAACAACAATAAATGTAGCTCAGGCGAATTGTGATCGGACACGGTTTCAAAGGAATGTGTGGCACGTGGACCAGATGTGAGGAATGTGAGTTACCCGAATCGCGATTTGGGTGACTTCACATAAACACGGCCAAAGTCGACACAGTATCCTTACATTGATGAGGACACAGACGGATTTGGTGTCGCCAATGACAACGTGACAATTGCTAGATCTGCATGCATAATTTGCCACTAAGAACCTTTAAGTTACAATATGCAGATGGTTACGGCTCACTCAAGTTTTTGCAACTTATTTTCACACCGCCATAAACGCAGAGGCCAACAACTGTGGATAGGACAATAGACATACTCATTTTTACCTGAGTTAAGTGAGGAAGGTCGTGTTAAGTACCTTAGTTTCCTTAGAGCACAATATGGGTGGCATTGCAGGATTCGAACTCGGGACATCTTGGTTCCTAGCCGTAAGCTCTGCCGTTACGCCAGACGACCCCGATTACTGTTTTTGAAATGTCTGCCCTTTTTACAGGGGAGCTGATGGAGGTCAAACAGGAGGCCAGGTCCCTCCTGGAGGAACTGGGCGATCTCGACGAGGCACCCGAGGCTCGCACGGAGGAGAGGGAGTACAAGGAAAAAGGTAAGAAACTCAGAGACGAATTCTGTTTTCTCAACAATCGCGAATCGAACATCGAAATGCAGTTGTGGACCAGTACTCTAGAGCTACATACGGAGATAGCCTGATTAAATCGCTGTACGGTTGCCGCCCGCCCAACATCCAGCCGCCCCCCGAAAATCTGCGGGGAGGGGCCACTAAAGCCGCGGACGGCAGGGTTTGTGTTACACAGTGACGGAGACAAATGTACACATATTCCATCTAAACGATTTACACGATTATAACTTGCAAACAAACAAGCAAACAAAATGCTGTGACTTACAGATGTAACTTTAATACATTTTACAAGAGGACCAAGATATGTAATGATGATTTTGATGCTTCGCTCCATGCCATACGGTAGGTGATATCTGAATCGATAAATGTTTGATATTATATCTTTTTTTACAGGCTTAGATCCAGGAGACCGAAAGTAGGCTCTTAGCTGCTCCGGACGTCCACAGTTCGACTTTTTTTATCGGCGTCAACCGCCCAGACTTAGCTACATCAACTACACATAGAATGGGGAATTGCTAAGGTTTATATTATATTATATTAGATTTGTATTAATTGTCCTCTACTGTGGTTATATATGAAGGTGAATTTCCGACGTATAAATAATTCCAGCCTTACATGTCAGTGAGCCTTTCAACCGCAAAATCAACATCCATTTCCGAAAAAAAAAAACGTGTTCATATAAGGCCACACCAATTTGATTTGTTGACGTCGGCGGCAAAATCGTCCCTCCGCGGGATAACTCACGCCGCTCGCCGAAAAAAAAAAAAACTACCGCCCCATACAGGTCTGCGAAGGAGACTATGTAATAGCCCAGGTAGAAATACTGCTGAACTAATGAACCTAGTAACCTATCCTGAATGTGTAACACAATTAGCTTCACAACCAATGACAGCATGGCAATAATTAGTTTAAGGGTACGGCCATGTCAGGGCTGCGTGTCCGTCAAATATTTACAATTGTACGCAAGGCAAAAGGAACGGTCTAACCGTGTTTAAGTGAAGTCACCCAAACCACGATTCGGAAAACTCACATTCCTCACATCTGGTCCACGTGCCGCACACTCCTGTGAAATCGTGTCCGATCACAATTCGCTTGAGCTACAATTATTGCTATTTGATGATAACACGCAAGGTGGCGTGTTATTAATGTCAGAGGTCAACGACCTGCTTGCTGATGCCCCCCTCCCAGCGTATCTCGGCCGAATGCTGACGTGGTCCCGCCAGAGGCGGTGAAGCTCGCCCTAGAACGGACATATTATTTGACCATTACTACTCTTTAAGTTGCTGACACGTAAAAGTTGGTATTGCATATAAATAAAGAAATATAATCCCGTAATCCATGACCAGGCGAAATTACATTGAAATCACATTGCGTTCAGACGCGGGAACACCGATTCGAAACCACCTCTAGAAGTGGCTTGGGATCGAGGCGCTTTCAATGTGATTTGGAGCGTTCAGATGGAGCCACTTGAAACCGGCTTCGGGTAAACAACATGTAAAGCGCCTTGGGTGACTTCACTTAAACACGGCCTATTTCGACCCTGCCTGGTTTGTTTTGGTAAGTCCAAAGGACAAAAACACGCGTCGGGTGACTTGGAGGTCAAAGGTAATGTTTACCACGATTTTTAGCCTGGGTGCCAGACTTGTATCGGGCCGTTAGCCGTTTTCCTTTGACAAACCTCTGATCCTAAAACATATCTATTCTTACGTATACCTTTTCTCCATCACAGAGAAGCGAGGAAAGGCTGAATCTACTTAATAGACTATAAATATAGTGCTAGTTCCGGCATAGTCATGTACATATATGCATTGAATAGAAGCCATTCCTTTGTTGTAACCTTTCCTTAAACTAGTGGTAATGTATGATCAATAAATGTCTACATTCGCTCATCCATTCATTCGTTCATTCTCTTTTATTAACTCATTCATTCACTCATTCATGCACTCATTCATTCAGACATTCACTCATTCATTCACTCATTCATTCCTGCACTCAATCATTCATTCACTCATTCATTCACTCATTCATTTCTGCACTCATTCATTCCTGCACTCATTCATTCATTCATTCAGTCATTCACTCATTCATTCATTCATTTAGTCATTCACTCATTTATTCACTCATTCAATCATTCATTCACTCATTCATTCACTCGGTGATTCATTCATGGCCGACACGACGTTACCAAGGTCATTCACCAGGAGGCCTATATTTGACCTTGACCTTCGTCTTCCTAGACTTACCAGCATACCAAATATCATCACAATCCATAAAGGCGTTGTGAAGTTATGCTGACTACAAATGTGCGGAAACACAAACAAACACACACACACACACACACACACACACAGACGAGCCAAAAACAATACCTCCTTTTTTCATGTAGGTAAAAAACACGTACGCCAGGTTGAGGCTGTAGGTATAAGTTTGCTGTGTCGTGCAAATATTGACTGACTCGATCAAAGCTTCTTGTCAAGCCCCTGACACACGTAGCCAAATATGGTCTCCCGAACGTTGATACTGCCAAACTCAACTGTACCGGGCATTGTTAAGAGGATTGGGTCGGGAGTAATGTTCTAGTCGACAGGTTTGGAGTTATCTTGAGGTACACCAGATGTTGCAAGTGTACTAGTCCCACGAAACAGGAACAAGGAAACGTGGGGGCGTTCTAGGTATAGATCGAACACTAAGCGTAATTGCAGTCCGTCTCAAACGCGTTACTAGTGTTTGTTTGATTCTTGAAAGTCTTAATTCTGTGTGTGTGACCCGCCACGGAAATGGCTAGGCAGGGTTACGTACGGACCGCGGCAGGGCGACTGGCTGCACTTGTGCTGGAAGTAGCGCTTTTCCTCACGGTTTGGGGTTTGCTGGTTCCAGTTACTGAAGCAGGTACGTGTACTTATTTTGGAGTCAAGACGCCACGTATATGACACGTGTGGCAAAACGTATGTTTCATCCATACGTAACGTATTAGGAGATAGAAAATATCTGTAAGGATGTGTAGATCAAAACATACTGTAACACAGATCAAATGTAGAACTGAGAGGTATCGCAAGACTACACTGCCTTTCCTGGTTGATCTACACAACGATACATGACACGATTGATGTATTCATACGTCTTATCACATTAATGGAATGGTTTTAATATGTCCAGGCCTAACGTAAGGCATTTTAAGTTGTATTGTGTAAGTATTAATAGTGTACATTAAGTGTAATAATAATCATCTTTGTATTGCCATACTATAATTCAGCTAAAAAGCTGCCACTGTATGGTTGTTTTAAGTCGCCACAATAAACCATTGATATTTTGATATATGATATAGGATCAAACAATGGTGGCAGGGGTAAAAAAATAGATGTGGGTCATATTTTGCACAGTGATAGTACTTGGTACACAACCCCTCGAAATAGCTTTCTTTCCGGTCATAAGCGATCGTCTCTATGTTAACTGTCCAAACAAGTTTTGTTTGCCATTTCCGCAGATTTGGGCATGTCAAAAACATGAAAAGTTCAAAAGTTTAGGACTAAATTATGAACAAACGCTTGAACATTAGAGCAAAACAAAAACTAGGCTAAAAAGGGCAATTGTTTTGCTTTTCTAAGAAACCTTTGAAAGTTTCAAAAATCTAATTTAAAGTGCTTGTTCAGTCTCAAAACAATACAGTGTTTTAGGGTTGTCAAGAAACATGATTTTTGCCCAACAAAAGTGCTGTAAATCCAAAGATGGTAATTTTTTGGTTTGAGGTTTTTACCAAATGTACATCATACCACTTGCTATTAAATGAATGTCTGCACATTTCGGGGCATTTTTTGGTTGTCACGTGGATGGCCTCAGAAGTAGGTCAGTTTTCATGCTTGATGTAATATATACTTTTTAATCATACTTTTAAGATACAGAGTGTACTAAGTGAATGCAGTTGAAATAATAATTTTATTCGCTCTGAAATAGGTTGCCCTCAGCCAGGGTACTTTTACCATCAGCCTAGTCGTCTGTGCTACAAGGCCTTCAACGACACGGCAACCTACAACGGTGCAGTCAGTAGGTGTTCTTCAGACGGGGGGACCCTTGCCATGCCCCGCGACAGCACAACCAACAACTTCCTCATCTATCTGAAAAATTTCATCGACAAGAACGCTTGGTTCCGTTTTGGACTGACTGATGTCCACCAGGAGGGAGTTTGGATGTGGGACGATAACGTTCCTCTGGGCGACTTCAGACCATGGGCTACAGGAGAACCCAGCAACATCGGTAACGGCGAGAACTGTGCCGAGTACTATCCCGACATGTACAGTAACTCATGGAACGATGGACCATGTAACCTCGCCGAAGACAGGAAGTTCATCTGTCAAGCCTCTCCATCAGGTCAGCAGCAGACGATTGCATTTTCAATTTTGGAACTTTAAAAAAAATGTTGCGTTCATTGTTGTACATTTCATGATTATGTTGATAATGGTTGCATCCGCATCGGAATTTAGATCAACAGACATGTTTTGGTGTCGTCATCAGTTTACGCTATCATGTACACTACCAAAAATACACAGCAGTGATATGATTTGACTTTGAAATCAACCCCAATGACGTAACAATATTTTGGCTATGAAGTCTAAAATTTAAAAACAATGTCAACAGATTTTTCTTCTAGGTGGGGAGGGGGGCGCACTTACGTTCTATTTGTTTGGTTTCATGCTTTTTCTGTTGCAAAGTTGGTTTCTTCTGCAAGCTGACCACGATCACCATTGCTGCACATGTACACAAGGTCCTTTTTAACATGATTTTGACTTTAAGTCTGACAAAAGTCAATAATTAATATCAAATAAGTACCAGCACGGATTCCACATCTGACTAATGTTCAAACCCCCCTAACTGCATTCTGGGATTTGAATCAACCAACCAGGGGTTCAGAAAAGTTAAGAATAAACTAGAAAGTTAGTAAAAACGTTCTTACATCATCTTGAACATTACCAGGCAAAATAAGAGTCTTATTTCGTAAATTTCAAAATAGAACTTAATTGTTGTATTTTCTTAAATGTTGCTAAGAAAAACAAGAATGGTTTCCAGTCAACAAAAACAAGAAACTTTAAGGAAGAAAAACTAAGCAGAGCTTTATTCTTGTCATAAATTTAGATATCTTAAATTTCTTGCTTTTCCAATTAGTGTTCGCCGAGAAAGACAAGAACCAAAGTCTGGGGGAATTTTAAGAGTAAAATAATTCTAATCTTATAATTTTGAATCTTCCCTAGAAATATTGTCTTTACTAAAGAAATTTTAAGATTAAAAGAATTCTATTCTTGTTAGTTAAAATTTCCTCTATAAATATTTCTTTACTGAAAAGAAAAATCAAGATTTAAGGACGCCCATTCTAGAAAAATTGTCTCCACATAATTCTTCCCATAAGAAAATATAAAAAACAACAAAAAGAACTTTTGGTACTGTATATATCGTGTAGCAAGAAAACCATTCTGTACATAACAAAAGATTTATTGAACTAAGACCTGAACAAAGACAAAAGGGAACTGTATATTTATTTTTATTGTGTACAAAATGGTTTTCTTGTTACAAGAACAGTTCTTACAAATGTAGTTTAAGAAATCTTTTCCAGAATGTTTTTTGCTACAAGAACAGATAGCTCTTACATGTAGTTCAGGAAATCTTTTCTTGTGTGAAGAAAGATTTTTTTGCAACAAGAACAGCTAGGTATTAGTTCAAGAAATACTCTCTTGTGTCAGAATGGTTTTCGTCTACAAAACAGTTAGATCTTAGTTCAAGAAATCTTTTCTTGTGTACAGAATGGTTTTTCTTGCTACAAGTCAGAACAGTTAGCTCTTAGTTCAAGTAATCTTTTCTTGTGTACAGAATGGTTTTCTTGCTACAAGAACAGTTATTACAACTTTTCCGGTGTCGCTCCTGGTCATTAGAGCTGATCTGCCTTAGCCAGAAGGTCGTTAACCTAGATAAACGCAGAGATAAATTGCCCTTCGAAATTTTGCCACAAAAAAGGCTCATCGCACTTCCCCACAAGCCACACCATGGCCTCCCTAACATTAATTTGCCTGCCAAAAATCATTAACCACCATTTACATATACATGTACTCGAGTTATCCTGCTATCTAACGACAAAGGCCGTGTTTATGTGAAGTCACCCAAACCGCGATTCGGGTAACTGACATTCCTCACATCTGGTCCACGTGCCATACATTCCTTTTAAAACGTGCCCGATCACGATTCACCGAAACTACATTCAATGTTGTTTGATGAAAACACGGAAGATAGCGTGTCATTATTGTCAGAGGTCAACGACCTGCTTCCTGGTGCCCCCCTCCCAGCGTATCTCGGCCGAATGCCGACGTAGTCCCGCCAGAGGCGGTGAAGCTCGTCCTAGAACTGACACATTATTTGACCATTACTACTTTTTAAGTTGCTGACACGTAAAATTTGGCATAACGTATAGATAAAGAAATATCACCCCGTAATCCATGACCAAGTGAAGTCACATTGAAATCACATCGCGTTCAGACGCAAATCGCTATGCGGGAAAACCGATTCGAAACCACCTCTAGAAATGGCTTGGGATCGAGGCGCTTTCAATGTGATTTGGAGCGTTCAGAAGGGGCCACTTGAAACCGGCTTCGGGGTAAACCACATGTAAAGCGCCTTGGGTGACTTCACTTAAACACGGCCTATTTCGACGACGCAGGTACCCCGCACCTACCTGCCAAAAATCAATCATGCCTGCCAAAACATCAATCCATGACTTCAAAAGTTATGCCGCTAAATCCACACTAAAGCAAACTGATTTTATACCCTTCTGATGAATGCTAATATCTCTCCAAAACTATACTCTCCTCCGTTTAATTAACTCGTAATAATTTAGTTATGGCTTCACCACACCACGTGGTGAAGACATATTGCTTTCTCTCATGTTTCTCCGCCTCTTCTCCTCATCTTGCCAGTTCTTTAAAGGGATTCAAGTTTACCATTTTTCAGCCAAATGACCTAAAATTTGGCATGGAGGTTGAGTGGCAAATACCCCCGGACTTTTTAAATTTTTGTTTTAATTGTCTTATTTTGTTTTTATGGGGGGGGGGTCATTTTCAGGCAAAAAATATACATTTTGGGGTCTGGAGCCCTCGTAATTAAATTAAATGATCTGAAATTTGGTATGGAAATACCTTGGACACATCTCGACAGAATAGTTTTCAAATTTTTGACATACTTCACTTCAAGGTTGTGTAAAATGGGGCTTCTTGGACTATTTCCGGACCCAAAATGTACATTTTTGGCTCCTATGCCCTAATATTAAAAACCAAATGACCTGAAATTTCGTATGGGAGATCCTTGGATACAACCTTTACGCTTTTGGCGTGTGTCACTTTGAAATTGTGTAAAATGGGACTTTTTGCTATTTTGACCAAAAATGTACATGTTTGGCTCCTATGCGCTAATACGAAAACCAAATGACCTGAATTCAGGTTTAAGGTAGCTCACCAAATACGTAGATAGACAATAGTGTTCACTATATCAGATTCAACTCTTTAAAATACTTTTATTTACGTCATTTTGAGTAAAAACAGGGACTGTATTTAGCTTGATAACCCAAATCCCCAACCGACAGTTCTAACTAGAGCACTCGGGTTCTACCAGGGTTCTACATGTTCCAACAGCAGAAGGCGTTGGGAGATTCCATTACTGCATGGGGGTATATTAGAAAATTGGAACACTACATATTTTGGACAGGGTTCATTTAGGAACAGTCCATTTGTGCAGAAGGAGGATAGGTCTACGGGGGATGTGGTGAAGCCATCTGCTGCATTTTGTCCCAAGCAAGGAAATGTCGGCCTTTCCAGTTCAACATGTCTTTCGTCATATCCAATTAGCTGTTTTTGTATATGATATGGATCTTTATTGCATGTTCTTGCCCAGATGTGATAAATGCACGAGGACATGCAGTATGCAAAACAAGAGTATTGCATACTGAAACGCTATATCCTAATGCTAATTGCTAGGAATCTATAACATCTACAATAAATTACAACAATACTATATACTACCTATCGTCTACTGTTAGTTGTCCTTTCTTCTCTCTTTTTGAAAAATTTGGAAACATAATTACATAGATTATCTGCTATACATTCGTTCTTGCATGACATCAAGCGTTTAAACGTGTCCTGCTTTGACATTTTCTTACATGTCTTGTCTAATTGTAAAGTAGCGAATAGTTCTTGGCGCTCTACAGTCAAATAGAAAGTGTATCTCGATTTTAACATATAAATGATTACAGAATTCGCACGTTCTGTCTTTCAGAGGGGTACGGCTATGCCTGCCGGATTCTATATATACTAAAACGTCTCCGATCGTCTCTATTCACTTAAACATTCCCGCATAAGGAACGTACGGTACGTACAAACAAGAAGGCGGTACCTACACAACACTAACTGATGATAATAGTCCTCTTGTCTGTAACAGGTGTCAATCTCGCCCTGGGGAAGCCTGCGTACCAAACCAGCTCGGATGCACCTGCAGACCGTGCCGTAGACGGGAACACTGATGGCGACTTCTTCGCTCAGCCTGGTACCTGTACACACACTGTAGATGGGGGAGAAACTGATCCAAGCTGGTGGGTGGATCTTGGTCAGTCGTATATGGTCGACAGGTACGTGTACAACACGTATGATTTATGATTTATGATTTATGATTTATGATTTATGATTTATGATTTATGATTTATGATTTATGATTTATGATTTATGATTTATGATTTATGATTTATGAATCAAGTGCACAGAAACTCACACAGGATCAATGTAAATGTTAATAAATAAGCTTGTTAATTATACATAATTCTTTTTCACAATAACCGAAATGTCTTTGATCAAATTTAAGTTTCCAAAGTTTTTGTGCTGAGTATATGCATAACATATTCAAAGCGTGCTCCATTGAAAATAAAATGTTTTTTTTTTACCTTTCATCCGTATGAAGTTAGTAACATGTGAACTTAATGAGCTTAATTGTACATCCAGTAGCAACAGTCAACAAATTATAATCTATATCTAAGTCTGCTTCATGTGGGTGTGTCAATCAATACTTGCATTGGCACAGGAATGTCCTAAGATGCAAGTCCCAAGACCTTCTCGTGACTATATTAATCAAGAATCTATTAAGTTAACTTGTTAAAACAATTTTTATATGGTGTTAAAACATTGTATAAGACGATATGATTATAAAACTCCATTTGCTATGGCTTCGGTTTTTAATAACAACAGGGTAGTCATCTTCAACCGGATAGAATGTTGTTCGGGACGACTCAACCCCTTCAATATTCACATCGGGGATTCCGACCAGGTCAGCGAGAACCCCAAGTGTGGTGGCGATCATCAAATCAACGTGAACCGGCCGTCAATTTCGGTCTCTTGTCTGGGGATGAAGGGGCGGTACGTGGGCGTTCGTCTTCCCGGTTTCCACCGGATTCTGACCCTGTGTGAAGTCTTAGTTTTTTCAGGTAGGTGCTACATTTACTTGACATGGTTATGATATCATCATATGTGACATATGACAACATTTACGTGTCAAAATAACGTAACTAAAATTGATATCGTACGTTTCACAGTCTATGCGTCAAGTTTGGGGTGGTACAGATACGTTACGTACATCATACGTGAGCTATGGCCTGGTATATACCTGGTTCCTGATACCGTTAGTTACCTGGTCATTTGGAACTTTTTTTTTTTACATTTCGCAACGACAGCTTCTTACACCATCTTCTGAAACAGGATAATCTACCCCCTCCATTTGGGTTGTTATTCTACAATGTAGAGTTATAATTATTATCCATATCGAGTTATGATTATTGTCCATTACGACAGACAACTGTGAGGAGGAGTCTTATTCAGTTGACAATGAAGCCGGACAGGTGACCTTTCCACGTGCATACGGCGGAAGTTTCTCCTACTCTGCTGAACACTGTAACGAAGGAAATGGTCAGTAACACATCGGCATATTTGAGAGATATTTGTTAAACCTTTGATAGATGTATTACTGCACAAAATCCATTCTTTGCAAACACCTTAAAGCATACGTAAATGTTCCGATTCTTCACCCATGTGTACCTTTACGTAATATGCATTAAGGTGCTTAAAGATATGATATTGTGCATTGATGTGTACATGTATAACCAGTGAACAGGGCGGATTTGAACAGTTTCGAGTTTATTTATTTTACCAGGGCGTATTTCAGATTAAAGTTTTATGAATCATCTGGTAATCAAAGACATGGGAATTGTCTTTTTCTTTATATAATGTGCATGTTGTTGCCGCATATTTTTCATAATAATAAAGGAGCACAGATTTCCTCATTCATTGGTATCAGCAAAGAGAATAACGCACGGAAACGACGTTTTTTTTTTTACTTACTTGCATAACCTGAATGTAGACCGCATGATTATATATAAGGAGCAACACAACAGCTTTGTACGTTGATAAGGCCACACCGACTTAATTTTATGGATGACATCCGCGTGCGCATTGATTTTCGCCTGTTCTCAAAAAAAGATCACGTCCCCCGAGGCTCTGGCCTGGCTCTAGTCCTGGGTATTTCAGGTTAGTTAGATACAATACGGAGACGGGCACCCAGACTACCGAAAATCCTCGACTCAAGAACACACTACATGCGTACAGTGCCGATTCATAAATTCCGCAAAAAGCCAGCATGTGATGGTTTGTCGTATACATCGCTATATATTGCCGCCAATTCACAATACCAGCTTTGTATTCCTGTGGTTTAGTAGCATTTTTATTTTGGGCCGGAATTGTATTTTTTTTCGCCCGCGTGCACTACTTTAGGGGTCTTCAGAGGATGCCATCCATAATATTAAGCCCTAAGGTAGAAAGAAAGTGGGACGTGTTTGATTTACTGATGCCAGTTAGTACTCCATGGCTCACCTAAAACACACCTTTCTAACAACATCCCACCTAACGTTCTATCGACATGGGGGCACGCTTTTTAATTGGACCTTCTTAAGATTCGAAGGTTAAGATTTTGAGAAATTAACCCTGGCCATTAGACCCTCAAGTGTTCTTGGCATGTACACGTCTTCTTATTGTAACTCACAGATAAGCCCCTGGCCTCTCGTTTCTGTCGGATCACACAAAATGGAGCTGCAGTGTGGGACCAGCCTGTCCTCCTCATGTGTGATACTGACTTACAAAACCTGTCTCAGGTACGTATTTACACCAAACTGTCTCAGGTACGTATTTACATCAATCTTTTCCAGCTACATGTTTACACAAAACTGTCCTAGGTAAGTGTATACATCAAATTGTCTAAGGTACGTATTTATATCAAACTGTCCCAGGTACGTGCTTACACCAAACTGTCACATGTAAGTGTTTACACCAAATTGTCCCAGGTACGTGCTTACACCAAGCGTCCCAGGTACGTGTTTACACCAAACTGTCCCAGGTAAGTACTTACACCAAACTGTCTCAGGTACGTGTTTACACCAAACTGTCCCAGGTACGTATTTACACCAAACTGTCCCAGGTACGTATTAACATCAAACTGTCCCAGGTACGTGTTTACACCAAACTGTCCCAGGTTCGTATTTACACCAAACTGTCCCAGGTACGTATTTACACCAAACTGTCCCAGGTACGTATTTACACCAAACTGTCCCAGGTAAGTGTTTACATCAAACTGTCTCAGGTACGTATTTACATCAAACTTTCCTAGCTACGTTTTTACACCAAACTGTCCCAGGTACGTGTTTACACCAAACTGTCCCAGGTACGTGTTCACATCAAACTGTCCCAGGTACGTGTTTACACCAAACTGTCACAGGTACGTATTTACACCAAACTGTCCCAGGTAAGTGTTTACACCAAACTGTCCCAGGAAAGTGTTTACACCAAACTGTCCCAGGTACGTGTTTACACCAAACTGTCCCATGATATAGGAGCTCTACCGTTCAAAGAATTACGCTTTCATGTTAAAACTCACATAGGTAACCACAACTGTAATAGGAGTTACCAGCTATCCAACACATACACTACCATTAAAAATGATAATTTAAAAAGGTTGGTTATGATGATATTTGAGATGGTTAAATTTGCTCCTTCTAGCGCTTTTCGTTAGTACTGCAGCGGGGGTTTATTTTTGTATTTTTCAGATTGTAGTAAACAACGAGACGGCTCTGTCTGTGGCAACGGAACTGCAGCTGATCACAACACAGGCCGAAACTCTCTCGTCTAGTGAAGTGAACTCCATTACAGACACTTTACAGGAAATAGTCAACGCTAGCGCGACTGAACAGGTCAGATTTTACTTTACAATTTCCTCGTCTTTTGTAGCCTCCTGTGCAGGCCCCGCGGCGGTGGGGAAGAGTTTTTAACGCGTTATTTTAATATAGCCGGCCATCCTACATAGCCGCCAAGAGAAGGATTGTATATGAATTCATTGACATCAAAATCCGATATCTATCAGGTTCCGATTCCTTGTCACAATGCACAACATCGTGTCTTTAAGAACACCTTTAAGTCTTGCGTAAATTAAGGGACACGCGAGTGAAGAAACGGTACCTTTACGCGTATTTTAAGGTGTGCGTGAAGAGTCAACTTTGCCAAGTTCTGATTATATATCAGGTTCCGATTCCTTGCCGAAATCCGTTTGTATGTGCTGTCATGAACATAAACAATAATGGCACGAAAAAACTTGCTGGTGTCTGCAACGGAGGCTATTATTTTATACCATAGATCGGAGACTCCCTTCTGACAACTGTAGACAACCTGATAAACGTAAACGCCACAGTTCTGCAGCAGAGTCAAGAAGAAAGAAGAGGGCCGACCAGGTAACGTCTGACACATTCACATTATTAGATCTGTGGGGCATTCACGAGTTTCCCATCCCCAGAATGCAATGCGAAAACAGGGGGTCTAAACTCATTTGCATAGGACAGGATGACATCGGAATGATCCTGTTGACGTCAAACAGCTTGTTTTTCACTGTGTTTTGGGGTGTTGGGGCATTAACTTGCTGTGGGTTGAATCCGACACCAAATTGAGAATGAATGTTTTTGAATAAGTGGTTTGTAACTTTACAGTGGTAACGCTGTACTGATGCTGTAACGTTACAAACCACATGTTTCATGTTGAAAAGAACACAAAAACTTCATTCTCTATTTGTTGTCAGATTCGCCCCATAGTAATTTAATTACTGTTGAGCATAAAGTGCCCCAACACCTCAAAACACAGTGAAAAACAAGCTGTTTAACGTCACCAGGATCATTCCGATGGATGCCTTCCTGTCCTATGCAAATGAGTTTAGACCCCCTGTTTTCGCATTGCATTCTGGGGATGGGAAACTGGTGAATGGATTTCTATTAGCGCATGCGTGTAGAATATCGGGTTAGGGTGGAATATAGTAAAGAGCAATAAAAATTCGTTTTTCTTGGAAAATTTGGAGCCCTTTTGTCAGTTTTTGGGGGGATGGGATGGACAAGGCTTCATACTCACTGATTTTGCAAAAAAACAACACTTTGGTTTAGAATGTTTTGAAAACCACTGAGGAAAGTAGTCCCAAGTGGTGTGATTAGGTTGAGTTCTGGACATTGAAGGTGAAAGGTCAGATTTCCGTCTGTTTGTGGCCATTTAAAGTTTAAAGAGCTGTGTCAAAAATGGTAGAATCTGGCTTGTAGACACTTCAGGAGGTGGGCTATCCTGTCAAGGTTGTCATGAACTTTTTATCCCAGAGGTGAGATTTTGACACCTTTTTGGAGGATTTGGCCACACCGATTTAATGTTATGGATGACATCCTCTGAACACCCCTAAACTAGTGCGCGCGGCCGAATAAAAAAAATTCGGCCCAAAATAAGAATGCTACTAAACCACAGGAATACAAAGCTGGTATTGTGAATTCGTGACAGTACTTAGCGACGTATACGGCAAGCCGGTACATGCTGGCTTTTTTCGACATTTATGAATCGGTACTGTACTTATGTACTGAGTTCTTGAGTCGTGGAGCTTCAAATTCGATAGCCTGGGTGCAGGGCTCCGTATTGTCGCTGACTACCATGGACTACCCAGGCCTAGAGCCAGGCCAGAGCCTCAGAGGAGGTGATCTTTTTTTTTCAGGGCGACAGGCGAAAATCAATGCGCGCGTGGATGTCATCCATAAAATGCGGTGTCGGTGTGGCCTTATTGGTATAAAATTCCGCAGTAGAACGTATTGGTATTGCATGCCCTGTACTGTACCTATGTATGTATATTGTAATGTCGGTATAAGCATCTATCATATCGCACTAGCATCTGTATAATTTGTATGTAACCGCGAGTAGGATTTTACATGATTAGCCTTTGTTTCTGTGCTGTACAGCAGTCATATTGCATTTGATTGAAGCATATTGTATGCTGAAATCTTAAATGCAACAAGTATGATGTTTAAAAAAAAACACAGGCGACGATTTTGTGTTTAATCTGTGCCGTTCTTGATACAATTGTTCTTTTCATATACGTACACATATAATTTAGGCCACAGCTAGTAAATTTTATAGATGACATCCTCCGCAGACTCCAAATCTAATGCGAGCGGGCGAAAAAAAAAACAAGGCCGGCCAAAAAAAACAAGGTTCCTACAATGTAAAATTTTGACTCAATCATTGTACAAATGGTTTTGATTCAGTAGGAACATCACAATTATACACAGTCAGCATCACATATCACTGCATCAAAGCATGGAGGTAGAAAAAAGGCCTTTTTTCTACCTCCATGATCAAAGTAAGAAACAAACAATAAATCAGAGCCTTTTCTTGTCTCCTCTCTTCCTAGTTATCTGCCATCCACCTTCCGGCATGGCAACAGACATCTTTGCCCATTTTCGGCATGTTGACCACTGTCAGAAGGCAACAAAATTTCATGTTTTTTTTTCCAAAATTAGACGAAAATTAATGCGCTCGCGGATGTCATCCATAAAATTTACTTGCTGTGGCCTTTGAAAGAATCCAGAATTTCTGCTACAGTACGAGGAAAGCCACCAGGGGTCCAAAATCAGTTACGTTTTTGTAGGCCCAGGCAAATTTATGTTGTGCGCTTAAAAAATTAGAATCACTAGATAGGATTCACTCCTTTTTATTTGTCTTGGGGCTACATGTATATGCATGTACCTGTAATAGGGTGCTCTAGCCTGTAGTATATTGATAAGAATAAGTATCTTAGGTTATATAAGTTTCTTGTACAGTAGGCTGGAAAACACTTTCTTGTTCTTGTACTGAATCACTTTCCCCTGTTCTGAGAAATGTAAGAGATCTTTGAGAGACATCTAGTTAATGACCCAGGAAGAACTAATGGGTTCCTGACGGTAGGGGACCAGGGTCTCAGTGGCTGGACATTGCCTTATTTGGTAATGGTCAGGGCTTTTCCACTAATGCCTAATGAAGTGATTTAGAATGGCTGATACTGGAAGTATGATGCCCTTGTTCCAAGAAATCTGTGTGTAGGTGGATAGAGGATATAAAACCCATGTACTCTAGTAGTCAAAAGAGAGAGTTAGAATCGGAGAGGAGAGAATACAGTCACGTTACTATGTAGCTCTGGCCCCTGTGTCATTGTTCCGGGTACGTACATCTAGAGTAGAGAGTAGAGTGGTCGGCCGGGTAGAACTTTCTACAACATCGGCAGCTATCTTACGAACTTGTAAGGGTCACCCATCGGAACCGAGGTCACTCAAGCTACCAGGTATTTGGCGTTGACCTTGACCGCACCCTTACATACCGAAGACACGTATAGGAGAAATCAGCCGTTCTTCCCTGGCGATATAATGACATACATGTACTTACTTACTTTACTATAATATATGGTGAAGTTCCCGCTTGAACACTTTCCACTTCACTCTATCAGAAACTGGACTTAACTTTTGATTCTTTGACCTATCCTGGGTTCCCAAAATACAGATAATTTCTTCTCTCTGTGTGATCTGTTTAAATAAACCCACTCCTCGCGGGCCAGATCCCTGTTCAAGGGGTCGTTGACCTTTGCTTGAACCTGTGCTCTCCATCCATGGTGTGCGGGATGACAGGTGACAATAATTAATCACGCTGGACACTGGATAGCCCGGTGTACATTACTCTGATGTAATGGATACCCCCAGTTTAGGTTACTGTTATTCTAAGATAGGCCAATAGGATGGGATCTAGGAAACATGATACTGACTAGGGGGCGGAGTTTCCAGACTCTTTCTCGCAAACTCCAGTCCCAAACCTCAGTCCGGCTGTAGCTGTGTGATGGAACAGACGTGTTCTCTGATGCGATGATCTAATAGTCTTGAAAAGAGGACCATTCCCGTGGCTTCTGAGGAAACCTTCCCCAGTAAACCTTCGGAATTCCACCGACAGAATCAGGTTAGTATTACTTTGTTGGGTAACTTGAATGTGTGCACACAAATGCTGTAAGACATGTTAGGCCAATATGTTTCAGAACGTTCACTTGTAGGTTATTTTGTACTGATTTGTCCATGAAACTATTTGCCCTTATAGATAGCAAAAGGTATCTTACTAAAGGGCCAAAATCTCTATATTCTCAAATGTTTTGTGTACTTTCCTATATGTTCATAATAATAATGCTCTACAGCCTTCTTTACTTTATAGACCCTATCAATTGCAAGCAAATGAACGACTCACTGTTTTCAACCGAGTGGAAAGTGTAAAAATCTCTGAATTCGGAAAACCCATTAATCTTTGGTACACCTTCCTATATGTTCGATAGTCGGGGCGAGCGGGGACCAGATCGGACAGGAATGGCCGGGCGAGCAGAGAGCAGGCGGATGGCCGGGAGGGCCAGCGGGGAGCGGGCAGCCGTGCGGGCGGACAGTACCCCCAGCCGTAGAGGTACAGAGGAACCTACGAAGGACAGGTTGAAGCTATTGATCATGAAAAGGTATGTTTTAATGGTACTTCCTATGTTCAAATATGCCATAATCGTATCAGTGTAAATTTTGCTATCACAGCCGTGTTTTTGCAGTGTCACATGTCTATTTGTTAAGTGTTTCACTTGACTGTGGACAACAAACCTACATCTTGTTATATCCTGAACTTGCTGGGCGGGTTGATCACTCGTCACCGTATACGTAGAGAAATTTTTGGGAAGTTTGCCTTTGTCTGGCTACCAGGCTACTAGTATCTTGACCGACAGTCGCCCGTATTTCATAACAGTTCCTTGACCCACTTGCTATTTTCTCGTGTACTAGTATGTGCTTTGTACTCTGTATACGAATGTGAAGTAAACTTTCGTCTACTTCTGTTTGAAATTCTTGGTATTTTTTAAGCAGACTTTTTTTTAGATTTCTACATTTTTTTCTATGTTATTCTGGTGTTCTTGGATCTCGCTATGTTGTTGTGTCCCGGGTATTTCCTTATTGTGGTTTTAAATGGGTCATCACTATTTAGTATATGTGTGACGCCATTTATCACGTACACCACAGTTTCTGACAAAGATTCAGACCTATAGTGCCAAGGAGGAACAGTTCTACTAACCTTGGAAAAACTGAGCCTCAGAGTAGAAAACTAGAATAGGTTTTTCGCCTTCAATGAGGCGTGTTACAAG
>NW_017803169.1:238776-246011 GCF_001625305.1 Branchiostoma belcheri
GGGCGTTGTTTTGTCTTTCTTTCCAGTAAACCTCAGACATGCAGAGAGGGATACCTACTGTTCTACACTGAACACCAGTGCCGGCATATAAGGTTATGCCCTGTCCGCGCTAAACTGACCGCACCTGCCAACGACGCAGGGTTCCGAACAGCAGAGACCATCTCAGTGCACAGAGGCGGTTTCAGTACGTTGTATATTTATCTCTAGGTCAACACCATTTTGGTTTTAACAACTTAATATAATTCACACAATTGCAACTTGATATTATTTCCCCGTATTCTGACATCCCAACATAATAAGGTCAATATTCGAATGAAAGCTCATCTGTGTTGGTAGAATACATAGTTTAAGAGTTTGACTTGTTCCAACACAAAGAAGAAACTCACCATAAATTTTCGGCTGATCCCGTCAACCCGTCAACCTTATGGTGAGTTTCTTCTTTGTGTTGGAACAAGTCAAACTCTTAAACTATAATAAGGTCAAGTTTCACATCCGCAGTCAAGCTGAACGCTGTCGAACTATGCTGAATAACGCAACCCTAGAATGGAACAAACTTCGCTAACCTGTTCTACACTGTTTCTTTCAGCTCTACATGACGACAAACACAGCAGTTACTCAAGAATACAATCGAAAAGTGGAACAAAATACCTGGTGAGTGCCTAACCATCCTTATTTCATCATCATGCAATATTGTACATAACCACGATGGTTAGGCAATGTTCGCATATCTATAGTACTTCTTTCATGAAAAGCTGCGTGTTTTGAAATACGGTACCATATTTACTATGATGTCATTGCCGGGAAAACAGTGTAGCCTGGGTGCCAGGTGCCAGGCCCCTGTGCCACGATACTCAATTCAGTCAGGGAAATCTCACGCCTGGAACACAGAATTTGCAGCCGGGGTCTAATTTATACGTCTAGATAAACTGAAGAAGGAAGCCAGCTCCGAAACTGTGGCGTGTTGGGCAGTATAGAGGCCTGGTCAAGAGTCTCAGAAAGAAGAAGCACTTTCTTTATTCCAAGCAAGGAGTTAAGCTCCTTGTTCTACGTGCTGGGGTCTGGCACGCAGGCTATTCATAATTACCTGGCAGCAAAATCCCATACGGCATGTATACTTCATGATGTCGCAATTTTCATTGCCAGAAAATGTGTTATATATATGTGTCTGCTTCATTGCATTCTGTAAAATTAATCGACTCACATGCTTTGCATACCCTAAATCTTGTTAATTTAAATTAATCAAAGCTGGCCAAAGTTGGCATAGATTCATTTATTCTCTTTTCTCTCTTTATACCCACAGGTAAACTTCGCCATGTCCACCCTGAGATGCAGACTACAGCAGGAGTTCACTGGCTAGCATGAAACCTTAGCACGAAACCTAGTCGTGGAAGGATTGGGGTGTGCATTCATGTTTTGCAGCCAAGAAAATTGAAAAACAAGCATGGAATGCAACAGCATCATGAAAGCGAAGAAAATAATAAATAAAAAAGCAAGACTGACACAAACATACATGATAGAAAACACACAAGTGAATAAAATTCCTTACACAAAACATCACTGTTACACTACATGTGTCACACAGTAAAGTTATAAAAAAAACGACCAGCATCATATAGTTGCAACTAAAAACATATTTGAAGTATTATATGCTTACATATGCTGCTCCTGAGCAAGAAATTTGTGCTCTCTTGATAGAAGAAAACATATTTGAAATATCAATAAAGACAATCATTAATATTCTGTGTGCAAAAAGCCACAGTTTGCCCGAAAAGGTGCTATTGCATGCATGGTAACATAAGCCTTTCCTGCTTGTTCCGATGACCACAAGGCCGGAGGCTATCTGAAAACCAATTCCCTAGGGAATGCATTCATGCAATTTTTGAAATTCTTTCAAAGCGATCGTAGTACTTACACAAATGCCTCCGCCCCTGAGGCGTCGCCAAAAATTCATGAAGTGTAGCTGAAATACCAGTCGGCACGTAATTAACAGATGGTAAAGAAGTGGAAAACACGACCATCTGAGGACCATATGTTGCAATATCATGCTCGACAACATTTTACGTCGCTTTTTTAGAGCCGTCCTGGCATTGGAGACATTTGCTGACACGGTCATACTGACAACAGATACGTACACCGCCGTGCGACCAGGAGTGGCACTGCAGGCAGCTGACATCAGTCCAAAAGAGTTAGACAAGGGGCAAGGTAAGCAAAAACTGGACAGTATATCCAATCATTGTTAGGCCATGTTGATTTGATTATATTGATGACATTTTCTGGGAACCCCGAAGCTAATGCGAGCGAGCGAATAAAAAGTTTGTCAGAAAATTTAAATCATTATATGAAATCTACGTGGTCATAAAGGTTAAACAAATGACGAAACATGCGAATATGGTATGGTGAATAATCTTCATTTTCATTCCTGCTTCACATTTTCTTTTCCTGCATTGATTTCGGCATTCTTCGTCATTAGTATCGTTCCAAAATATTCCAACAAGCATATATTTTGTAGCATTTTGAACGATTTACAGTATGGTGGAAAACGTTTTTCACAAAATTCAGAATACGCGAACGTAGTGCGCGATTGAAAATCAATTGCTCAAAAATTGATGCTTGTGTTGTTTTTGTAATTTCATTTCATTTATCTATTTCGGTGCTAGAGTAACAGTTCCCTTCAGTATCACCCTACCTTCATCGAAGTATTTTGTTTGGCAAGTCATTAGGCTAACGAGAAAATCTGTTACGTTTCTAAGGATTCGCCTTCTTTTCGAGCGGAAACAACTCTACCAGCTTGACAGAAGGCGACGTTACAAGCTTCACTACGGAGGATGGAGGAGACATTCTGCAAACTGCTGACGTCTCTATAGCGTTACCTCCTAACATCTCAAATATGATACAGATCAACAATACATCAGGTAAATTTAGCTCTTTTACAATTTAGGAAAATTGATCTCATTTCTGCTCTATTCGAGTCCATTCTACCAATTTTTTCATCTATGTCAGCTCTCACTCAGCATTAACAGCCGGACTGCCTAGACAGAACGTTGGCAGAGTTTTGCGCTGAGGAAAGAGTTATCTTCACGTTAGAATCTTTGTCCTTGATCTCAGCGATCTCCCTCGGAAGACTGTTCCCAAGTTTAACAGTTGTTGTCACAAGGGTTCTAATATGACTGTTGGTGTTTGAAACAGGGGCCACCAGAGTGTTTTCGTGATGGGATTTTGACTGGCGTGTCACCCGCCGCACCTTTTCGGTTTAGGAACAAGGTCGTTGTCATTGCCAAAAGTACATCGAGAAATACATCCTAGTACAAAGTACAACCTAGTGGACAACACAACTCAAGGATTGACCTGTTAGATATTTGGCATAATAAAAACAGAAAGGACAAGGATGACAATGGTTCCATTGCTGCTTTTTTTGGTAATACAGTAGAAGTTAGAGTGTTCCAGTATCAGCTGTTCTGGACATATTTATTTATTTATTTATTTATTACCCTCCATGAAAATGGGGGTATTGTTTTTACTCCGTTTCATGTTTGGTCTGATATCTGAAGATCGGTGAGAAGGAACTGTACGATATTTGGCAGATTGATGGATGGGGCCTTGGAGATTGTGTAGGTTGACTTTGAGCCCCTGGTGATTGACCTTGGTACTGCAGTTTAATTTTTTTATTCTGTTGTTTGCGCGTTATGGACTGTTTGTGCGATATTAAGGTAGCGTGTAGTTGTTATTACCATGGTTTAGTGGTTTAAATTTGGGCTTCCTAGCTGTTTGCGTTTGATATTTACAATATGTTTAAAGTTGGTCTTTTTGTGTTGAATGTTTGGAAAATCTGGTGGGTCGTTTGGTATAATATTTGGTATGTGGGTAGTTGTTGAGTCTCTTTGCGTTTTAGAGTGCATTAGCAGGTTGTCGTATATTTTTATTGCTTAATTTAAAAGGATTTTCATTTTTTCACCCCTACTTCATAATAGGATGGTCTGTTTGACCCAAAAGTTGGGACAGATCTAGAGTGTTTTTGTTTATATACCTCCAGCTGGCAGGTCAGGCTGAGACAGCCCAATCTATTTTTACCCCTAGACAGAGTCATGCTTGAGAGGTCATTGACCTCACCTCTTCACTATGGTTGGTTGGCTGGTTTTATTATAGGTCTGTTAGTGCTGTTAATGATATTCATGGCCATATAACGTCAAATTACATTTAAACCCATCTGCCTTCTTCTAGCCATTCTTCATCTTCATCTGAACATACCTTCCATATACAATGAATACAGGTGATAACATAAATAAAACCTTACAACACCAACCTCCTCCATGGAGGGAAGATGTCCCTGACTTCTCCTTGTTTATTTATTTATTTATTTATTTATTTATTTATTTATTTATTTATTTATTTATTTATTTATTTATTTATTTATTTATTTATTTATTTATTTATTTATTTATTTATTTATTTATTTATTTATTTATTTATTGTTCATTTTTTCCATCTTATAAACGCCTGGGTGGCCTCTTCAAAAGGAAATGTTGATTTCCAAGAGGGCCCAGGGACACATAAACATAAAGCAATTTGTATTAAAGTAAATCATACAATCAAGAAATATAACTGAGAAAAGTTAACAGAGATCAGTATGACTAAAAATCAGTATAACTGTAAATTTAACAAATGATACAACTTATATAAATGGCTGAACAGAAATATACCGTTCCGAGGTCAAAAGACATGTTATAGACATGTTTGGTGAGAGAAAATCCAAGTAGAGACAAATGAGAGTTTCTCTTGCCTCCCTCTCAGAAGTCCGTCTGAGTTACACGCTCTACAGCAGCAGCAGCCTGTTTGTCCAGACTTCCCAGCGTGCCGCGCGACCTTACCAGCATGCCATGGGAACCCGCATCATCGGCGGAAGAATCGCAGGGATGCCGGTCAAGAACCTGCCCGAACCGGTTATCATCATTTTCACACCAATACAGGTAGCTTTTGTTAGGACACATAGATTAGACTGTATGAATGGCATCCTCTGGAAAACGTTTGGCAAAAAGGTTGCCTTCATTATGAATTCTACATGGTCATGAAGGTTAAGCAAATACCTCCATGAAAAATGGAGGTATTGTTTTTGGCGCGTCTGCGTGTGTGTGTGTGTGTGTGTGTGTGTCCTCACATTTGTAGTCAGCATAAGTTCATAACGCCTTTATGGCTGCTTATGGATTGTAATGATATTTGGTATGCTAGTACATAAGTCTAAGGAAGACGAGAGTCAAGGTCAAATATTTTTGTATCTTTTGTCCTGAACATGCTATGGTCTTGATTTTTTGGTGACAGATAGCTTATCCTGTCAGAAATAAATGGTGTACGTTTGGTCTTCCTAGCAGCTTGTGGTGGAACTGCAGACTAGTTTCTGGTAAAAACTTTTAAAGCCAATAAGTCCAGATTGCAACAACGTATTTTCATCATTTTTGGTAAGTAGGTAGGTGAGAGAAAGTTATACATAATTAAATGCAAATCAAGCAAATGAGGACTTGATTTGCATAATTAATGAGGAAATTCTATAATTACAGTGGTTTATATAATAGTACTGCTATATATGTTATCTTTTTAATCTGTGGCAGGCGGAACATCCACAGATACCAATAATGCAAATGATGACCTAATTTGCATAATGAATGTGAAAATTTTGTGACTCCTTATTGGTGAATGATGGGAATTTTATACCTCGTGACATGTGTAAGTTACTTAAAGGTTAACACCACTATGTATATATTATGTTAATGTAGAGGTCATTTGCATAATTAACGAGGACATGTCATTTACAAAAACCCATATATTTCATGGATGTATGAGATCTAGTTTTTTTGAGTTACGGTTCTCTTTTAGTGTCTTAATTTCTTAGAATTAGGATTAATCTGATTTGTCTGAACTTTCTTTAGAGTTTTCTTCCTGAAGACGTGAAGGAGGTCACATGTGTGTTTTGGGACTTTGAGGCCGAGGCAGGGCAGGGGGCGTGGTCAACTGAGGGGTGTGACAACATGCCGGGTCAAACAAAGGGACGGTACACGTGTGCCTGTAACCACCTTACTAACTTCGCCATGCTCTTTGTAAGTAATCATATAGCTGCTTATTATTATTATCATTATTATGATTATTACTATGATCAGTTATTATGATCAGTGATTATTATGATTATGTGTATTTTTGTTATTATTATGATTATTATTCTGATTATGATCAGTTTTTATTATGGTCAGTTATTATGAGTTGAATTATGATTTTTATTATTCTGATTACTGAAAGGGATGGTTCATTACACTGTATGTATGTTTTGATTTATGAATGAAAAAATCATATAGCTGCTGTTAATGCCATTTCATGCTGCTGTTTAGTAATAATGGTGAACTGCGTAGTATTCAGAAAATCGCAAGAAACCTTTACAGTAGCTATAGGTCTGCGACTTTTATTAACATTACATTTGAAGTTCTGAATACCCAGTGTATACCGAGTACAGAGACGCACCCTTTATAAATTTGCCAAAGGATAATTTTGCTTGATAACCCTTGCCCTCTCTTATAAGTTATACATCTTTGTTACGTAGCACGTTTTAGTGTGACACATATTAAGGATGACATATTTGGATAGCCTCCTGTGCAGGCCCCGCGGCGGTGGGGAAGAGTTTTTAACGCGTTATTTTAATATAGCCGGCCATCCTACATAGCCGCCAAGAGAAGGTTCCATTCCTCCCCGTGATATTTGGACGTTGTGTTCAAGTAAACTATCGTATCACGCCTTGCACCTTTTGAAACAGTTAATATAACATGGAATGATATAAGGCTAATTCTCTTGCACAAATTTATCTGTTGGCTCACTGTGACGTTTTGTGTTGTATATATGTTTGTAGGATGTGTATGGCGTGGGCTTTGGAGACCACGGCAAGCCGCTAGAAGCCATCAGTATTGTGGGCTGTGTCGTCTCCATCATCTGTCTGGTCCTCACTATCATTTTACTAGCTTTCATCGTTACTAGGTAGGTTGCGTCTGACCAACCTGATCTAGAATATAAACCAAATATTATAAATGTAACTTTTCTATGTAAGCTTCTCTCAAATTTTCCTGTTATTCCATTAGAGACAAACGTGGTACCAATGGACCATACAGGCCATGTCAGTCTAAATTCCAGGAAAGACAAACAAAATGCCTCCCTCCCTCCCTCCCTCTCTCTCTCTCTCTCTCTCTCTTTCTCTCTCTCTCTCT
>NW_017803169.1:246135-251135 GCF_001625305.1 Branchiostoma belcheri
TATATATATATATATATATATATCGTATTCCAGGAAAGACAAAAAAGGTATAGTAGAGGTCAAATGTCTGCGAATTCCTGGAAAACAAACGCTATGTTTATAAAAAATCGCAAGGTTATAATTCCAGGAAATAGTGTTTTTAAACATGGTGTGTTTCTAACTCCAGACTAGACAAACGCCGAACCAGAACAGGCCATGCTAAGAGCCAGCTACTCATTCTCATCAACCTATGTGTGGCTCTGTTGGCCACTCTCGTCATCTTCCTCGCTGGCATCAACCGGACGGCTTCTCCCATTGGTTGTAAGGTTGTGGCGGCATTGTTACACTATTTCCTATTGGCTGCTTTGATGTGGATGGCAGTGGAAGCCGTTAACGTATACCGAGCCGTTGTGCATGTTTTTGACTATGTTTCTGGGAACTTCATCATCAAGGCTGGGGCTGTAGCGTGGGGTAAGTTTTTGCTTTGTCTGTGGATGTTAGACATTCAAGTAATAAAAACCATAACACAGTTACCCTAGTGAAGTGCTGATTTCTATATTTCTCCAGTATCACTGACAAAATGTAATGGATGCTACCTAAAATATTTTGCCATTTCCAATATCATATCCAGCTGCGAGTAACTGTTTTTGGCGTAAGTTTTTTTCCTTCTTCACAAATTCGGTACACAACGGTAACGGGATACGCAATTCCAATTGGTTGACGCAAGTTTCATATATTTTTATATCTTATTCATATAAATCGGCCACTGTTGTCATTCGGCCTTAACAATTACAAAAATTAATTGATTAATTTCTAAAAGCGCTTTGACATGTTTGTACAGGCCTTCCTCTTGTTGCTACGCTGTCAACTGTGGGACCCTCTAGTCTCTACCGATATAGGATGGACAAATCGTAAGTAGGGTAGTCCCACTGTTTTGATTTTTGAATTTCTTCATCTTCTGGATATGTCAAAGATGCACCATGTCCATGATAATTTTCGGAAAAGAGTAGGTGCATGCCCCGGTGCGCGATGGTTCAAGTTATACCGTCTGGAGTGGGTAATTCACAACAAATTACCGGCCGGCGGTCCGATGCAGTTTCGTATTAGCTCGTATATTAGCTCGTATTAGCCCCGTGCTAGTTGGTTGTATCTTCATCCTAGCGAAAAAAATAAATGATTAAATATTTTCAAGATTTTACAACATCAGTATGTTTTTTTTTAAATCTCTCACGTAGCATTGCTGCCATTGCAATTTGCATAGAGACCAAACCTGACAAATCTGCACTTGCAGCATTGTGTATATGGACCACCATGTCATTGATATACAGGCAAACATGTAGTGACCACCTCTACATTAAAACCACCTGATCATTTTTGTACTAACAAATACATTTTTTTGTATTTTGCATAATGCCACCGTAGATGTTGTTCTGATAGATGAGTGCATAATGGTTATCGGTAGACAGATCCCAGAAACAAAGCTACATAGATTAAAGCTACATAGATAAAAGCTACACAGATTAAAGCTACATAGATTGAAGCTACATAGATTAAAGCTACACAGATTAAAGCTACATAGATTAAAGCTACACAGATTAAGGCGACATAGATTGAAGCTACATAGATTAAAGCTACACAGATTAAGGCGACATAGATTGAAGCTACATAGATTAAAGCTACATAGATTAAGGCGACATAGATTAAAGCTACATACATTAAAGCTACACAGATTAAAGCTACACAGATTAAGGCGACATAGATTAAATCTACATAGATTAAAGCTACACAGATTAAAGCTACACAGATTAAAGCTACATAGATTAAGGTGACATAGATTAAAGCGACATAGATTAAAGCTACACAGTTTAAAGCTACATAGATTAAGGCGACATAGATTAAGGCTACATAGATTAAAGCTACATAGATTAAAGCTACATAGATTAAAGCTACATAGATTAAAGCTACACAGATTTAAGCTACATAGATTAAAGCTACACAGATTAAAGCTACATAGATTAAGGCGACATAGATTAAAGCGACATAGATTAAAGCTACACAGTTTAAAGCTACATAGATTAAGGCGACATAGATTAAAGCTACATAGATTAAAGCTACATAGATTAAAGCTACATAGATTAAAGCTACATAGATTAAAGCTACACAGATTTAAGCCACACAGATTAAAGCTACACAGATTAAAGCTACATAGATTAAGGCGGCATAGATTAAAGCTACATAGATTAAAGCTACATAGATTAAAGCTACATAGATTAAAGCTACATAGATTAAAGCTACATAGATTAAAGCTACATAGATTAAAGCGACATAGATTAAAGCTACATAGATTAAAGCGACATAGATTAAAGCTACATATATTAAAGCTACATAGATTAAAAAATTTTCTATTATCTAATTTTTGACAGTTGCTGGCTGGCAAGTGAACCTCTGATCTATGCCTTCTTAATCCCAGCTGGTCTCATCCTACTCTTCAACTTACTCGTCTTCATCTTGGTCATGCGCAAACTGGTCCTGGAAGAAAAGGCACAGAAAGAGTTAAGAGGTAGATATGAGAAAAACCTACAGTAGACATCCGTCCATGTAAAAGAAAGTTATGTATGCGTGACACACACACACACACACACACACACACACACACAATCTTTCTCTCTCTCTCTTTCTCTCTCTCCCTCTCTTTCTCACACACGCACACACAAAACAAACACACTCTCTCTCTCCCTCTCTCTTTCACACACACACACACACACACACAAACACACACACTCTCTCTCTCCCTGTCTCCCTCACACACACACACACACACACACGCACACATACACATACACACGCACACATACACAGGCACACACATACCACAGGCACACAGAGAGAGAGAGAGAGAGAGAGAGAGAGAGAGGAGAGAGAGACACACGCAGGCATTCAATTCACACTAACACAAACACAGTGAAAATTATGACGGTGGACCGTTTTATACCTCTATGAAAAAAAGGGAGGTATTGTTTTTGGCGTGTCTGTTTGTCTGTGTTTGTGTGTTTTGGCAACTTTGTGGTCAGCATCAAATCAGAACGTCTTTATGGATTGTGATGATGTACGTTGGTAAGTCATAGGAAGTCAAAGGTCAAGGTCAAATATGGGCTTCCCGGTGGCTGACTTTGGTACTACTGTAGCAGAACTTTCAATTTTTGTATTTCGTATTTTTATTCTTGAACATGCTATGGTCTTGACATTTTGGTGGCAGATAGGCTAAGCTTTTCCTGTCAGGAATAAGTGGAATAAGTGATTTTCATCATTTTTAGTATGTAGGTAGCTGAGAGATGTACACAATTAAATAAAACATTATGCAAATGAAGACTTAATTTGCTTAATTAAGAAGGAAATTCAACTGTAGCAGAACTTTCAATTTTTGTATTTCGTATTTTTATTCTTAAACATGCTATGGTCTTGACATTTTGGTGGCAGATAGGCTAAGCTTTTCCTGTCAGGAATAAGTGGAATAAGTGATTTTCATCATTTTTAGTATGTAGGTAGCTGAGAGATGTACACAATGAAATAAAACATAATGCAAATGAAGACTTAATTTGCTTAATTAAGAAGGAAATTCTGTAATTACAGTGTTTTATACAATAGTGCTTTTATATCTTTACGCTATTCAATTCATTGCAGGTGGAACACCAACGGATACTAACTATGCAAATTAATGCCTAATTTGCATAATTAATGTAAAAAATTCTGTGATTCCATATTGGTGAATGATGGGAATTTTATACCTTGTGACATGTGCAAGTTACTTAAAGGTTAACATCAGTATGTTAACAACATTATGTTAATGTAGAGGTCATTTGCATAAATAATGAGGACACGCTAAATGAAGTGGAGAGGTATTTTACACGCAAAATATTGTAGATTAAATTTAGAAAACCATAAATTAAAGTAGACTGTGGTAATAACGACCTTATTTACATTGTCAAAATTTACGAAAACTTATATATATCATGGAGGTATGAGATCTCCGAATTCTTGCTTTTTAATGTACAGGTGCTGATGCTATCGAGGTAAATCGTCAGTGGATAACCCGCCAGATTCGTCGAGCCTGCAGCATCATGGCTCTGTTTGGCCTCACGTGGGTGTTCGGCTTCTTCGTCATCGCTGACGGGCGCCATGTTGTCTTCGCCTACCTGTTCTGCATCTTCAACACCCTCCAGGGCCTCTTCATCTTCATCTTCCACTGCGTGATGAGAGAAGACATGAAGGAGTGGCGCAAGAAGCTGACGTGCTGGGAGAACCTCGTCTGCATAGGAAAGAAGGAAGTGTATGAAGTAAATAAAAGCAAGTCGTCTGCCCAAGTGTCGCAACTCGTTGAGCTGCGCCCTTTGTCACCTGGTAACGAACCTAATCCTGATGTAGTGATGTAGTAACAATTATGGTACTGGTCTTATCGACCAGAACACCATGCTCTTTTCAGTTGAATCCAGTCAACATGGATGCCGTTCTTACTACTTCATATACTCATGTCTACAACATGTGGGACAGACCAGCTAGAGAACAAATTACTCTGACTGGCTACACCTTACATCGTTGCACATGTTAGACATATCTGTAATCTGTCACTGATGGGATGCAATTTCCCAGCTCAATGGAAGATGGCTAAGGCTTGCCCCTTACCCAGAAACACTAGACCTTCTTCGACTGGCAGTCACTCGAACATCGCCGCAAAATGGCCAGGCTTACTACAATGTTTAAAGTCCTGCACAACACCATCTCTGTCCCCCACACTTCGTGTCTTGTCCCGGCAGCTCGATGCTCCCGCCGCACTAATCACGCTTTAAAGCTGCAGACCATCGCGAGTAAGAACAACTATTACAGGCTCTCGTTCTTCCCTCGCACCATCAAGGAGTGGAGTGAACGTGAGCCCAGTGTGGCGGAGGTGAAGTCCATCTCCCAGTTCAAATCAGAGCTGGGACGGGCTTCGCTGCATTGAGCTGCCTCCCTGTCCTTGTAACGTT
>NW_017803169.1:255129-261700 GCF_001625305.1 Branchiostoma belcheri
AATCCCTGCCCCTGTTGCAGGCGTGCACAGCCACCGACAGAGGCTCCAACAGCGCTCCCTCCTCCAGGCTCACGTTATCAGGCAGCCTGACAACATCACAGCATCACAATGATAGTCACATTCACTGACACCGTAACAAGAAAATTTAAGAGGCTCCTTATCTTCATGCAAATATAGTAATTATAGTAAATACAGGACGTCTAGGCCAGATTTCATAGCCTGTTAACGTTAGACCGCAATATCTGTTATGTAAAAGTATGTTAACCTGACATGTAAATATAGTACACAATGTAATGATAGTAAACGTATGACGACTAGGCTAGATCTCATAACTTGTTAACGTTAGACCGCAACATCTGTTATGTAATAATATGTTTATCTGAAGTGTAACCGACACTGTTAACTGCTCCCTGTTCCGAATTGTTTATGTTCTTGTTGTGAGGGCTAGCCCTTTATAATAGCCTCCGGCTAGTTGGGCAGTCCTGGCTGTATACATATGTCTGATACAGCTTAATAAATCAAATCAAATCAAATCTCCATGAACTATTAGGTGTTTCAAATGCTTTATCGAAATAAGGTTAAAGTTATCTCAAAGTAGATATATTCTATATAGGAAAGTCCTATCCTTTGGCAATATTTCATTTTAACATTTTATTTTTTTACTGCTACGTTATTATGATATATGCATAGGTATGTTAACCTTTACCAGATGTCGCACATATGAAATTCATATTGTTTAACAATAACAAATCATTATTGTGAAAGTTCATCTGTGTTGGTAGACACTATAGTAACAAATTTCCAGCACAACACAACAAGTACAGAGAGATCAAATTTTCAACGACCACTATCGCCTTCATCAATAAGTGATTGGTCATTAGTTATCCCTAATGAAGGCGACGGTGGTCCTTGAAAATTAAATCTGTCTTCATTATTATAATAATAATAGTAGTTTAATAGTAGCTATGTTGGAATAAAGTTCAACAGTTTACTACAATAACAAATCATTATATAGCAGTATACCATTTTGTGCAATTATGCAACGTAGGTCCTTTTTCGCATAAATATAACAATAAACATAAATAGCTTCTATAAATAGTATAATGTTCCACCTATGATAAAATACATGTTTTACATGCATCAAATTTCTATGATCGATAAAGTTAAATTCAAGAGATAGCTTCAAAGTCAGACTACTTTGTAGGAATGTAGACAACGTAAATAAAAAACCAGCCATCCGTAAATAATTTCATCAGGTTGGTAAACGACTGAATAGCAAAGTTCTTTCTATCACAACCATTTATTTTTCAAGCCGACGTTTCGATGACCTTCTGTCATCTTCATCAGGGCAATTCTGACTGGTTTACTATGCACTGACACTAGATGTTACTTGGTGCATAGTGCACTATTATGATTCCTAACAATACATATGTAACAAGACTTTTAATAATTTCTATTTGGGACTGTGATAGCTCAGTATTGTCAGTTAACAAATCTTATATTATATATAGAAACACTTTACATTTGGACCCGCTTATTTCCCTATGATGTAACAATGCCTAGTATGTATGTCACAATTACACTACGTTCCAGAATGTATTGTAAACAGAAAAACTAGCCTACGTGCACTATGAACTATGTAACACCTTTAGTGCACTATGCACCAAGTAACATCTAGCGTCAGTGCACACTAAATCAGTCAGCCCTGATGAAGATGACAGAAGGTCATCGAAACGTCGGCTTAAAAAATAAATGGTTGTGATAGAAAGAACCAATCAAAAATTGCTATTCAAAAACCAGCCATGTTGCAATATACGGTGCTGGTGGATGTATACACATGCTACTTACTTGTAGCATAGGTCGGCAGGGTGAACCTTGTACCTGCACATTAAGCCGTGGACCGGGGGGATGGAGCAGGCCTTCAGGCGGGGACACAGGTAGTACCGACCCGCCTTACAGTTGGTACAGTACCTGCACGATATACACGGCTCTATGGCCACCCGATCACCTGGACAGGGGGAGATCTTATTTCATGTTTGTCCACGTTTGTATATGTACTTTAGGCCACACCAAGTAAATTTTATGGATGACGTCGTTTGGAGACCCTAAATCTAATGCGAGAGGGCGAAAAAAACAAGAAGGGCCCTAAAAAACAAGATGCCTACATTAGAAATATACAAATGTTAGGACACAAATTGAATGACACAGTGTAACAAGCAAGAAGTCTTTTATTCATCATCAAAACAGCAATAAATCAGGTGGAACAGTGGACAGTGAAAAATTTTCTGTTATTGACAGGATGGTCCTGTCAATAGTGTAAATTTTCTATTACTGACAGGATGGTCCTGTCAATAGTGTAAATGTTCTATTATTGACAGGATGGTCCTGTCAATAGACACTTTCTTTGCGTTACGGGTTTCACATCAATCTGGTGATTTGCGGCACTGTCGTGACTCTTTGGTCATAGTTACAGGAAGCGGAATTTCTCGTGTTTTTTTTTCTAGGAACAGGCCAAAATCAATGCGCGCGCGGACGTCATCCATAATATTTTCTTGGTGTGGCCTTATAATATAATACCAGTTACCACTGCCTTGATAACCTGTGTCTTGACCTGTTGTCATTGCCAATAAAGAAAGAACAGAAAATACAATTAAATTTTTGGCGACGCTTCAAGAGCAAGCCATGTAGTATAACTTGTAGTCCGTTAGTAGAGAATGTTTGGGCGAAACATTCCCTATACTGTAGCGACAATCAACAAATAGAAAATGTTATTGACCCTACCATTGTTACAGAGTTAGCGTCACTAAGATCTGACGATGATATTGCTATAGAATAAAAATGGCTATTTTTACACAACCAGGAGGTCTATCCAGCCTACGTTCCTGTGTTGTTGTTTTTTTTTACCTCGAGGCAATTCTGATTGGTTCACATTGCACAGCAATACATAATCAATCAATCATAATCAATCAATCTTTATTGCGCAACAATTGCAATGGATACAATGTATGGCAAGTGTTTAAATCAAAAGATAACAACAATACTAAAATCTACTTCTATATACCTTATTCTAACGCTACCCTATAATTGTGAGTGATGAATTATACAATATATATGGAACATGGATACAATGTTAACATCAGTTCAAGGTGTCACAGATGATGTTGTTATTTTCTGAAGAGCAGAGGATATGAATTGGCCAATATACAAGGATATTGGTTCAGGGCATGACATCAGTAAATTAAAAGTATCTGAGCTTGTCTTAGGTAAGGTAATGTTTGAGTTACGTGAAATCATATTCATAAGTGTCAACCTTTCTTCAGTATACATGGGACAAGATAATAAAAAGTGACATTCATCTTCGACAGTATGTTTACATGTAGGACAGCGTCTCTGAGTGGCTGGTACATTCTTATAACGACCTTTTTCTATTTCTAAACAATGTGCACTGATTCGCAGTTTGGTTATGTTAGCAACAAATGATTTGTTTTAGATTGATGAAAGGTACTTCTCAAAAGTGAAGTCCGTTTTGAATTTAGAATAGGTTTGCAGTTTATTGTAATTTCTTATTTCTTGCCTCCAGCCAGAAACAAACGTGTCTTTCAGACGTTGTTTGAACACGTTTCCAAAATGCTTGGCGTCAACTGTTGGGTTTAGCCAAACATTTTGAAAACCGTGTCTTTATAGATACTGGTCCGTGTGACTTTTTTTAATTACTTGACAACAATTGTGTATACATCGCACACATGTGAATTTGGAACTGCATTGTAGATACTGCGCATGCTTCCAGTAACCGTTCACTGCCCTTACCCTCCAAAAATTTAGACCTCGGCTTATTTTTGGCGTGTTTTTTTTTAAATATTTACCCAAGCCTAATGGTTGCAAATGGATTCTGCAGGGCCAAATTGATACTGTCTTTGCAGCCAGCGAACGATCAGCTTTGAGATTACACCACCGTAGTTAAAAGGCGGGCCTTACCGACTGCTAGATGGGTGACCCCCTCTCCGACCTGCCGCACTGTTCCGCTGGCCTCGTGGCCGGAGACCGTGGGACCGGTCAGCACGGACTGACCGAGGGACCCTTCCGTCAGGACGTGGACATCCGTGCCGCAGATGCCCACAGAGTGCATCGCAAGTTGAACCTCTGTGAGGCAAGGATAAATTTCAGGATAAAGTTTGCAAAACATACAGGACATCCTTGAATAGCAAAGTTTTTTATTCGCAACCACTTGTTTAACAAGATTAGAATTTTTGTTGATAGGCCACACTGACTTGATTTTGTGGATAACACACTCGTTCTCATTCAAATGTACGAAATGCTGTCGCCACTCTTTACTAGGTATGAGCCAAATCACGGACATAATCGTTGTTTTCTTCACTTTCCCACCACGCTGACTATGTTTCACGAAAAATGTACTGCAACACTAGGTTTGCTTGATGACTTGAGAGAAATTATGGTCGCGTGTTGGATTTCTTCCCCTAAAAAGCGGCTGTCGCCTGAGAAGAAATGAAAACTTTAAAAAGCAGCCTAAAACGTAGCAATTTAATTACGGCAGTAGTTTTCTGCCTGTTGAAGTCGGGTGGCCAGGACCTCTGACTGATCAAGTCAGATCGCTCCTGATACTATTCTTGTACGTCATGCGAGGTGGTTCATACCTGTCGCCAAGTTCTGTAACATCCGTTATCGCTCAAGACGGTCGTGCAGTTTAGATAGAGTCACATATAAGACAAGAAATTGCCATTTTGATGACTTTTAGCAAGTTTTCTAGGTTTCGAAGAAAAGACGAAAAGAGTGTGTGCTGTCATTTGTAGCCACCTTCGCTGAACAAATTGTTTTACAGTAATGAATGTAACATCCGGTACCGTTGTTTTTACCCTCAATTTTAGTCTCTTCACCTGGTATATAAAACGTCACCCAGTTTTTAAATGTCCGTACTTATGCCCCCTTGTTCTCAAAGGATGAAGATAAAAACTGCAGATCTTCTTGGAGAAATAAACAAAAACGTCCGTTTTGTAACATCCGTTACCGGTAACGGAAGTTACACCTGTAGCGCAAAAGACGTAACAAGAGATTGACGTTCCCTTCCCTTTGCACCATAAACATAATTGTTGGAAATAAAGTAGAAAAAATATGGATCCGACGAAAAATAACCCTCTGTGGCGTCAACAAACTCAAATGTTCTACTCTTCTTTGCTTCCAAAGATATTTTTGCTACTTCTATACACTACACTTATAGCTATCTTTATGTGTTCGATACGTGTATATTTACCAGTAAATAATGGGTTGACAGAAGTATTTTTATAGATAATGACGCCTAAACTAATGGCTTTTGAGGTGATGTCATGAATACAAGCTTTATCGTACACACAATTCATGCTGATGTTCCAGTGTTTTTGCTGCACTAAAAATGCATGGTTTACATATGTCTTATCAAAGTGCACAAATTTTCGGTAACTTCCCATGGCAATTAAGCTGTCCTTTTTTAGTAATCATTATGGGTTCACCACACCACGAAGTGGTGGTGAACCCATATTGCTTTTTCTGATGTTTCTTCTTCTTCTCCTTCTCCTGCCATTTTTTAAATGGATTCAGCTTCTTCATTTTAGGGCCTAAGGTCCTGAAATTTGGTATGGAGGTACAGTGGGCAAATACCCCTAGGCGTTTTTAAATTTTTGTGATACAGGCTTTTAGAATGGTTTTATTTGAGTTTTTGGCTGTGTTATAGCAAATGTATTACTGTGTTAGTGTGCCGTGTTTACCACGTCTGGGCATGAGTCATCACAATGGAATGCAGGGCATCAACCAATAGGCATGCAGCTTTCCTCTATACTTCTTGCTGATTGGCTGTTGGGATTTAACTTGATTAACACCTGCACAGAGCATTTCCACCTGCACAGAGCATTTCTTGCTGATTGGCTGTTGGGATTTAACTTGATTAACACCTGCACAGAGCATTTCCATACTGACAGTATGTCTTTATTCAAGTGTTTTGGTAGGTATTTCAAGCTTTTCTGCTCCAGCATTGGAATGCGGGGCATGAACGTTTTTTTTTATTTTGAAAATCAACAGTTTGCATTATGCAATTAAAAATCCTAACCAATAAAGTAGGGAATAGCTATCCAACTGTTGTTTTAGTTGTATGTTACTTCATATTATAGTTATATCAATGTAAATCATTGTTTTCCCTTGTGTTTCTCATTCTTTCCCTGCCATGTCGTAAAATGTGGTGAACCCATCGCTGTATTTGCTCCAAAGCAAATATTGGCCTTTCTAGTTAGATATTAAAGTGCCTACTAATTGCCTAATTGCAAACATCATGTATATTATCCAATCAATACTATAACATTTACTATTCTCACGCAATTCTAGGAAGCTAAAATAGATTTTGATATCTGATATTACAACAAAGTGTATGGGCTACTAAGCGAAACTAAGACTTATTCTTGTACCTAAATTATAGCCATAACTTATTAGATATTAAAGTGTACAAGTATAGGGCTTTTTCTTGGGAAAAACCTTTGCCTACTTGCAAACATCATGAATACTTACAGAATATTAAGCCTAAATGTTAATG
>NW_017803169.1:261720-263639 GCF_001625305.1 Branchiostoma belcheri
TCTTGACCTGTTGTCATTGCCAATAAAGAAAGAACAGAAAATACAATTAAATTTTTGGCGACGCTTCAAGAGCAAGCCATGTAGTATAACTTGTAGTCCGTTAGTAGAGAATGTTTGGGCGAAACATTCCCTATACTGTAGCGACAATCAACAAATTGAAAATGTTATTGACCCTACCATTGTTACAGAGTTAGCGTCACTAAGATCTGACGATGATATTGCTATAGAATAAAAATGGCTATTTTTACACAACCAGGAGGTCTATCCAGCCTACGTTCCTGTGTTGTTGTTTTTTTTTTTACCTCGAGGCAATTCTGATTGGTTCACATTGCACAGCAATACATGAATTATAGATACTGGTCCGTGTGACTTTTCTTAATTACTTGACAACAATTGTGTATACATCGCACACATGTGAATTTGGAACTGCATTGTAGATACTGCGCATGCTCCCAGTAACCGTTCACTGCCCTTACCCTCCAAAAATTTAGACCTCGGCTTATTTTTGGCGTGTTTTTTTTTTTTAAATAAATATTTACCCAAGCCTAATGGTTGCAAATGGATTCTGCAGGGCCAAATTAATACTGTCTTTGCAGCCAGCGAACGATCAGCTTTGAGATTACACCACCGTAGTTGAAAGGCGGGCCTTACCGACTGCCAGATGGGTGACCCCCTCTCCGACCTGCCGCACTGTTCCGCTGGCCTCGTGGCCGGAGACCGTGGGACCGGTCAGCACGGACTGACCGAGGGACCCTTCCGTCAGGACGTGGACATCCGTGCCGCAGATGCCCACAGAGTGCATCGCAAGTTGAACCTCTGTGAGGCAAGGATACATTTCAGGATAAAGTTTGCAAAACATACAGGACATCCTTGAATAACAAAGTTCTTCATTCGCAACCACTTGTTTAACAAGATTAGAATTTTTGTTGATTTTAATAGGCCACACTGACTTGATTTTGTGACATCCTCCGAGGCTCTGGCCTGGCTTTATGCCTGGGTACTCCATGGTAGTTAGCGACATTACGGGATCGGGCACACATGTAGACTAATTAAGTAAGCTCCACGACTCAAGAACTCAGTAATACGTACAGTGCAGATTCAGAATTTCCGCAAAAAGCCAGCATGTGCCGGCTTGTCGAATACGTCGCTAAGTACTGCCACAAAGTCACAATACCAGCTTTGTATTCCTGGGGTTTAGTAGCATTTTTATTTTTGGCCGGGATTTTTTTTTTATTCGCCCACGCGCACTAGTTTGGGGGTTTTTAGAGGTTATCTTCCATAAAATAAAGCTGTGTGGAAACCTTGGCCCTGTAACAAAAAGGTAATATCTAATTTCTTGAATTTCTTGAATTCTAATTTCCTATTTTCTAATTTCCTAAACCCACATTATGTCAGTACACTAGCACATTGTATTCTTATTGCTAAGCGAACGAACAATGGCAATTTTTCAAATGATAATCATCTAGATACTAGTAACTACTTTCACGTTACAAAACCCACATTGTGTTTCTTATGTATCATTATGTACGATTATGTATCTAGTATATAATATTTTTGTATTGCTGCGTTGTGAATGATAATAAAGTTTTTAAAAGACATAATTTTCTGAAGCTTCCTTCTTTAATGTGGCTTTAGATTTAAAGAAATAAGGGAAAACATACAAAACATCGGACGTCATCAGTTTCTAATTAACTACCAAATGTAACGTACCATAGTAAAAGGTTGAACTTTATTCCAACACACAATTGTACAGGAATCAAATTTTCAGCGACCACTGTCGCCTTCATCAGGATAATTAATGACCAATCACTTCACAACGTGATCTCGCGAGAATTACGGTTTACAAACACGTGACCTTATTCACACGAGATTTTACTGATACGTGACATAAGCAATTGATCAAAAGTGCCAGGGAGTTT
>NW_017803169.1:263659-265038 GCF_001625305.1 Branchiostoma belcheri
AACGTTTTTTTTTTTTATTTTGAAAATCAACAGTTTGCATTATGCAATTAAAACCCCTAACCAATAAAGTAGGGAATAGCTATCCAACTGTTGTTTTAGTTGTATGTTACTTCATATTATAGTTATATCAATGTAAATCATTGTTTTCCCTTGTGTTTCTCATTCTTTCCCTGCCATGTCGTAAAATGTGGTGAACCCATCGCTGTATTTGCTCCAAAGCAAATATTGGCCTTTCTAGTTAATTGAGATGTTTTCCTAAAAGATAAGGTAGGTGTACCTGAAAAAAAAGATTATCGATTTTTCGACCCCCAAAATCACCATTTTGTACATTTCAATGAGAACGAGCCGACATCCTCAGAGGCTCTGGCCTGGCTTTATGCCTGGGTAGTCCATGGTACATTTAGTTAGCGACATTACGGAGCCGGGCACACAGACTAATTAAGTAAGCTCCACGACTCAAGAACTCAGTAATACGTACAGTGCAGATTCAGAATTTCCACAAAAAGCCAGCATATGCAGGCTTGACATATACGTTGCTAAGTACTGCCACAAAGTCACAATACCAGCTTTGTATTCCTGGGGTTTAGTAGCATTTTTATTTTTGGCCGGGATTTTTTTTATTCGCCCACGCGCACTAGTTTGGGGGTTTTTAAGAGGTTATCTTCCATAAAATAAAGCTGTGTGGAAACCTTGGCCCTGTAACAAAAAGGTAATATCTAATTTCTTGAATTTCTTGAATTCTAATTTCCTATTTTCTAATTTCCTAAACCCACATTATGTCAGTACACTAGCACATTGTATTCTTATTGCTAAGCACAGTATATATACCTTAAACCAAACTCTACACTTTTAGAAACACACAAAACACGACTATAGAAAAAAAAAACACAACGAACAATGGCAATTTTTCAAATGATAATCATCTAGATACTAGTAACTCCTTTCACGTTACAAAACCCACATTGTGTTTCTTATGTATCATTATGTACGATTATGTATCTACTATATAATATTTTTGTATTGCTGTATTGTGAATGATAATAAAGTTTTTAAAAGATATAATTTTCTGAAGCTTCCTTCTTTAATGTGGCTTTAGATTTAAAGAAATAAGGGAAAACATACAAAACATCGGACGTCATCAGTTTCTAATTAACTACCAAATGTAACGTACCATAGTAAAAGGTTGAACTTTATTCCAACACACAATTGTACAGGAATCAAATTTTCAGCGACCACTGTCGCCTTCATCAGGATAATTAATGACCAATCACTTCACAACGTGATCTCGCGAGAATTACGGTTTACAAACACGTGACCTTATTCACACGAGATTTTACTGATACGTGACGTAAGCAATTGATCAAAAGTGCCAGGGAGTT
>NW_017803169.1:265058-270089 GCF_001625305.1 Branchiostoma belcheri
AAGCTCGATCCGTCGTATAGTAAGTATAGTAAGTATAGCCTCTACCTGTAGTACATATCAGCCAACAGATGGCAGTAGCCGATGGTTTGTCGGATCCTGCTGAAGTGACCGTACCGTTTGTCGTTACATGAATGTATATCCCGCATAGACCTACGACACAAGGTTGTCCTTCAAGCAAGTTAGCCTTGGTTCAATCCAACAGACTTCTAAAGCAACAGTTTTCCGGTGGAATGAAATTACGACAACGGTCGCTAAGAGCAAACTTAAGGTTACAGTCCGACTTGAAATGTTCACTGAAACCGGTATGAATGAACAATACTGTTTTTCAAACATGCGGCATAATTGCATAGCAACGCGACATAAATTATTAAACAGCTGGAAAATATCTCTACCACTTATGTGATTGCGTTTTTGTTACATGCTATATTACATGCCCACCTTATGTTATGGTATTGAAAATTGATAAATGGCACCCAATAAAACAGACTAAATGCTGTCACATTTACTCTTCAGTTCGTCTGAAAATCCTAGCAAAAAAGGTGCATTATGTATATTAGTAACGTTACATAATTCAATTTTCTGGCCATTTCTTTACAAATTAAGTTGAATCAAACCTACTTCGTTAGATTTAAGTGTCATTCTGGAGGTGGAGGTACCAAAATTTGATGCCTTTCGACTTAGTGAGTTTAAAGGCTGTCCACAATGTGTATATTCTGGTATTTTGTGGTGACACCACAAATTGAGTGCTGTAAATGTTAGAAATGTTAGATAATTGCACAACTGTTTTGTGAAGATGTGAAGGTAAACTACAACCAAACTAGGATTTTAAATAAACATCAATTTTTGGTGAAAACCATAACGTAATTTCATGAATAGCTTGATATTGTGAACTGACGCTATTAAATGAAAACATGAAAATGTCCATTGCTTGCAAAATAGTGCAATATTTATTGTCTCTACGAGTCAAGACTTACAAGGATCGGACGGATTGTTAACAGAGAAGTGTATTTTTATGTTGATACGTGAACAGGTCTACGGATGTCAAAGCAGTTAACTTCTATTCTTTACGATTCAAGACATACAAAAATCGAACGATGGTCTGAACATGTTACTCCAATGCACGTTTACAAGTTGACAGAAATACATGGCTCCATTGTTAAGTGTTTTCAAACGTTATCCAAGCTGACTATTGCATTCACAGATTGCTAAGTTTACATGTGACATTTTCAGATTACATTACATTGTACAGTCTTGAAACTCGTAGTACAAACATTTTTTTTTTACATTTTCGTACATGATCGCAATCTACAACTCGAAAATTAGTAATAGACGCAACATTTGTGTATTTTAGATAGCAATATGCAACAAGATTTATGTTCTATAGCTATAATAATCATATCCGTGTATAGTAGTCATCAGATAGTCCGGTCTATCTCGCCATTGGTACGTCACTCGACATTCTAATTCCCCTTCCTTCTGCTTCTCCGAACTATCAGAAAAAAACAAAAAAAAAATATTATTCCCATGGCTTCACATAAAGTATCACTGATTTTTTTTTCAAAATATAGATGTCAACGTTAGAGCTTACACTGATTCAACACTGAAAATCCAAATAAGAATGTCAAACTTCTTTATTCGCAAACAGTTGTTAACAAGAGCCTAGACCGTCTGTCATCTTCATTAGAGGTAAAATGACGGGTTCACATTGCACTGAAGCCGTTAAACAATGCTATCCCAAACGCTAATTGTGATATACATAGAATTAGATGCATTGTTACAACAATAGCGAGATACTGTTCCAAATGTAAAATAGTGAGATACTGTTCCAAATGTAAAATACGTATAGGTTAAAATATTATACACATAACGTTACATATATTATTGGCCTAAAATTCTTGTGAATAAAGAAACTCATATTGAACCATTCACGTGTAGCTAAGGCCATGTTGAATTAATTATATGGATGACATCCGCGCGCGCATGAATTTTCACGGTGGAATTTTCGTCGTTTCCAAAAAAAGGTTTTCAACCATGCTGTAAATCGTACAAAACAGTTGCAAAACAATATTTTAAAACGATACCAAGCAATGTCGTAGAATGCCAAAATCAAAACAAAAAAGACGAGAAGCTCTGAGGAAGGTGTCTGACAGACATCGAAACGTAAGCAGGTGAGAAACTATGGTTGTGTAAGAAGAAAATTCTATATCATGGCCCAAAAAAGACGAAATAACTGAATTTGAAGAGTAGATCATTCGTCAAACCATAGTCTGTTAGTTGTTCAACCTTCATGACCACGTAGATTTCATAATTAGAGTAATTTTTTTTGCAAAACTTTTATTCGCACGCGCACATCAGTTTTGGGGTTCCCAGAGGATGTCATCCATATAATCAAATCAACAAGGCCTAATGGCATCATTTAATGCTCTGTAGTCGAAACTTACTGTAAGCCTTCGCCCTCTTCTGGAACCTTTCGGCCGCCTTGGCTTTCCCCATAGACACCATCTTGTTGTAGATTGCTTTGGCGGCTGCAACTTCTGAAATTCACAAGGTACACAGGAATTACGGTGTGCACTTCACTAGACTTACGCCAGGGGGCAATGCTTCAAACAAAATACTACATCTCAACACTCCGTAAATAGGACTCAAGGCATGACTTTTATAATGTCAAAAACCCTTGTCCACATATATATATATATATATAAAGTTACACATACAGTACCTATATATGTACGATTTTTTAGTATTTCTCGTGCAACGTATCACACCGCAGCGAAATGCAACAAATGCGGGAAGTCACTACGCCACCGTAGGGGAAGAAAAGTCGTGGGTCTGACCTGATTAAGACATCAAATTATTTGAAAATATTATGTTAAAAAATGCCTACGAGACAAGGATAAATAGTAAATGTCCGAACCTCTAGATCCAACACATAAGTTCTCAACTAGAGGTTTCGACCTGTCACTGGTCTTCTAAGTAGATCTAAAGTTTTAACTCTAAACATATAACTGCCAAAACAGACGGATTTTCATGTCCGAACTTCTTTTGTACATTGAAAGGTATGAAGGCTAGCAAGTGACGACGAATCTGTTGAAAAAGTCGGCATATTCGTCAACCAAGAAATTAAATTGGTGTGGCCTTACCGTCATGTATATATATATATATATAAGGCCACACCAATTTAATTCTTGGTTAACGGATTCGCCCGCTTCTATTTTTCCTGATTTGCAAAACAAAATTTGCCCTAAACAGTTGAAAACAGCCCTTTTCTTCCTAGTTGTTACAGTTGTTCCATCTTTCAATGCAATGGTATTCATTAAAAGTTCAAAATTCATTGTTTAAATTTTGAACCAGCCTGGTGTGTTGACTTCATGGCTGCTATCGTACCATTTTTGGCCATAATAGGATGCCTACGCCTATTTTTTTTTCGCCCGCCCGCTCCATTAGAAAAATCCGTTAACCAAGAAATTAAATTGGTGTGGCCTAAGTGACGGCATATACATGATGGTTTTTTACGTGCAAAGTTTTTAGACTGAAAACTCGTGCTTACTGTCGTCAGCGTTCCTCATATACTTCTTGATGTCGCTCCTGTTCGTGATATCGTCCAGGTCATCAGCTGCAAGGATCAAGAAAAGCAAAAACGAACACATAAAAAATTGCCATACAAGATACAGTCGCGGTAAAAAAAAGCACATTGTACATACACGTGCAGTCAAAGTCGAGCACCTGTGTGATTCATATGCAAACTAGCTACTGATTACATTTGAATACCACAGGTGCTCGACTTTAACTGCACGTGTCATCGGCAATAGCTCAAGTCCGAACATGTATGCGTGCAAGGTAAGTCCGTAGTTTTTAACGTAAATCAACGTCCATCACAATTAGCAGTTCAACCAATCAGAACATGGCAATTAGTGGTTCGACCAATGAGAGATGGCTGCATGTCACGTCAAATATTTGCATTGTTATGTTTCTATGAATAGCTATTAATAGGTGGACGAGGCTTTAAAATCTGTCTTTCAAGAAAATATATCAGCCTCACAGTTACGAATGCGTCGGTCAGGCACGAAAATGAAGACGTCAACTCTAGAATTTAGGCTAACCATGCTCTAGTATAGCAGAGGAATACGTGAAGCAGGAAACGTACAATTTTAACGTTGACAAAACGGACACTGGACGAAATAGGTTCGGATACAATAATATTCCGCCCCGTATTTTGCCGTATTCTTTACAAATACGGGCATATGCGAGCGATGTCCAGATTCCGTCGCTTCCGCTCGCATATGATCGTGTTCGTATAAAAGAATACGGCAAGATACGGGGCAGGATATGAGTATCTGAACCTATTTCGTCCAGTGGAACGTTAAAAGTCAGGTTTTTTTTATCGTGCAGTACTGTATCGCGAAGCATACCAGTTTGACACTTGAAATCTCTGCGTTATTTCACAAAAAAAAAACATGCTAAGCTTACATGAGGTCATTTCACAATATTGTCAGAGAAAAACGACTGAAAATGTTCCTACCTGTGACGAAGTCGGCAAGCATGGCACAGCAGACCATCACGAGAAGCAGGGCAGACAAAGTAGACGTCTTCATTTTCGTGCCGATGAGACGATCTGGCCGACGTATTCGTAACTGTGAGGCTGCTTTTCTGTCCGATGTGATAGTCAGCTGTGATGGGCGTTCGGTTTATATAGCGTCTTCTCGTCGTCTCATTGGCTGCTCGGAGGAATTCTCTGCACTCCCATTGGTCAGAAAAAATGCACTTTCTGACCAATCAGGTACGGCAACGACTGATTTGATTTGACATGAGCGGATTTGATTGGAGCAGAAATTAGGTCAATATAAGTTATGTCACAAGCTTGAATTCCTTGCGTGTCAGTTTTTATAACAGTACACGAGTATTAAACACACACACACACACGCACGCACGCGCGCACACACATACACATACACATGCACACACACACACACACACACACACACACACACACACACACACACACACACACAGACGACGACGACGACGACACGA
>NW_017803169.1:270241-312227 GCF_001625305.1 Branchiostoma belcheri
CGGCTTGACAATTTGATTAGTGGATAGACCAATGAGAGATCGGCATTAGGTCCTGCAATACCTTTATTGCATCTGTGTAGCATAGTTGTAGCAAGCATAGCAAGCTCCGATCTCTCAAACACAGACTTGGCGGGAATTTATCTGAAAAACTAATTTATAAGATATATAACAGTATCAGTCAAACTGTGCATGGGGAAACAGAATGTTGTCTTTTTTTACTCATTTCAAAAACTAAACTGTAAGATTCACAGCTATTTATTCCTCGTTAGCAAGTGTACTCCGACAGACAAGAAGGTCATCATGGTGGTTGAAGGTCAACGACATTCGTTGTGGTCCCGTGGGATTGTGGGTCGAGTCGATCAGGAACAGATGTTAGGGATGATCCACGTAGAGGGATGATGCAAGAAGGGGATGATCCATGAATTATTTAAGTAGGGGATAATAAAAGTAGGGGATGATCCATGTAGAGGATGATGCAAGAAGGGGATGATCCAAGTAGGGGATTATTCATGTAGGGGATGATCCAAGTAGGGGATTATTCATGTAGGGGATTATTCATATGTAGGGGATTATTCATGTAGGGGATTATTCGTGTAGGGGATGATTTAAATAGGGGATGATTTAAGTAGGGGATGATTTAAGTAGGGGATGATTAAAGTAGGGGATGATTCATGTAGGGGATGATTTAAGTAAGGTATGATTTAAGTAGGGGATGATTTAAGTAGGGGGTGATTCATGTAGGGGATGATTTAAGTAGGGGATGATTTAAGTAGGGGATGATTTAAGTAGGGGATGATTTAAGTAGGGGATGATTTAAGTAGGGGATGATTTAAATAGGGGATGATTTAAGTAGGGGATGATTTAAGTAGGAGATTATCCGAGTAGGGGACGATCCATGCAGGGGATGATACAAGAAAGGGAAGATTAAAACATTAAGCAGGGAGCGATCCAAGCAGGGGGAGATTTAAGTAGGGAAAGACCTATGAAGTAGGGGATGATCCAAGTAGGGGATGATCCAAGAAATATGCTGTTAAGTTCTTATGGTTATTAACCTTGCCGGCAGATCATGAGTTGTTATGCATGAAATGATTGTAATCGTTTTCTGATGTCTAAATTCTTATTTGATATGTGCGAGTATTTTGAAAAAGCGCGTATCATCTGTTCAGTATTTATTTTACCAATAAGGACATGAGGTTTTTATCCTTTTTGATCGTACCCAATTTCATAGGAACATCAGCAACTTATGTCGAATATCACTTATATCCGATCCGACGGATTACACTGGAATGAAAACAGATATTGCATGCATTTTGACATGATTTGAAAATGCTGAAAGTCTGCGTGTATTGAGTACGTGCGTTTTGCAGTCGGTTAGCGTGTAGTCTTGATACCAACAGGCGAGCACTGTTTGCATAATCTTAACTTTTTATGCTAAAAGGTCACTCGAGCAATAGCTTTATCCATGTTAATATTTTCTTAATTTTAGTGGGATCATGTTGTTGATTGAGAACTAACAAAGGAGGCTCTTCATCTTGTGCCGTGACTACACGGAGGGCTTTCTTCCCGAAGGAGGATGCCTGACATTTTTCCAAATTTCCCGCGTGTTTACAGACGCACAGGGGGCGGCCGAGTGTCCGGGCGGAGCGTGCAGACGACAGGCGAGGCACGGAGGCCCCACCGCGACCGCGCCGGTCTCTCTCACTCCGCGCCGGGCTCTTCAAATTCTCCCGCCGGGCTGCTTTTACTTAAAGACTCAGTCCTAGGAGGTTCATAAACTCAAATTAAAGGCTGCCGAGATGCAGGATGCACGGTAACGGCGCTACTACCTCGACAGAGAGTCTTCGGATCAGACCGTTCGCGTGTTTAGGTTTACTCGGGGGCGGAGTTGAGGCCGTCCCGGGAAGAAATGTCTGTCACCTTCCGCTCCTGGTTTCCTCTTCTCGTCTGCTGCTGTCTCGACAGGTATGTCTGTAAACTGAACAGTCAATCTAATCAAATAGTTCCGGCTTTTGACTAAAGCCTGGATGCCATATATGCGGTTAGCCTTGACAGCTGGAAATTAACGGGTATACTATAGTATAGTATCGAAATTGGTAGCCTGGGCACCAGACTGTTTCCAGGGCATACACACATGCCAATTTCTCGCCTGTAGAGCCAATATGCCCCTGACGAAATTTTATCATAGCCCCCTCAGGCTAGAACTCTGGGCCTAGATAACGTGTTATGAGGCTAGCATCCAGGCTACGAAATTGGGTAGCTCCGCTATTTAAATTGCTAGAACAGCTGGCATTGGTTAGCTCTACATTCAACAGTGGACTACATGTATATAAAACACTCCAACGTGTCTCCAGGGTTTAGCTACGTTTTATGGAAACTTTCAGCCTCTCAAAAGAAATAAAAAACGAAGCCTTCTTGGCTGGCATCCTGACAGATCTCTTGCCACGTGGTGGGATATGTGACTCACATGTGTCTCGGTTTGACAGGTCACTAGGGCAGGAGGTACAAATGTGTCACTTTTTATAGTGTCTGACGGAAAGAGCTGAGTAAATTGTCGCACCACCATCGGCGGGCACCTTTACTTCCAGAAAGCATTTGATTTATCCCATTTTACGAGCGCTCGTTTTAGTCATATATAACACTACGGTCACTAGTGCACCTGTGGTTACGTGTCAGAAATACAGAGTGTCAGAGTGCTCGACTCTGAACCAATAGGTCCCGGTTTCGAGTCCTGACATGCCACCGATCTTGTCCAAGGTCAGAGGCACTTTACACGACTTTCCTCACTTCGCTAAGGTGAAAAGGAGCATTGTACTGTCCCTGTGTTGGTGGCGGCATTAATATAAGTTGAAAATCTTTAGTGTGCCGTCACCACGTCTTGTGATTATATGTTGGAATATGAAAAAAATACCATGTCCAGACGTGCAAAAAACTTGACCTTGTTTGTAACTTGTAAAGGCCATACAGATTTGATTATATCAAGGGGCTTTACATTTGATTTTTAATGTCGTTGATTATATCGATGACATCCTCTTGGCACCCTAAAACTAATGTGTTTGTGCCAAAAAGTTCAGCAAAAAAGTTTTTCTTTAACTTCTTTTGCCGTTTTTAACGCTGCTGTCGACTTTTGATTTAAAATTTAAACGTTCCTGTCTAGAGTTTTAAACATTTTTGTCACCAAGAAGTATGGCATGCTCTCTGCTGTATAACATAAACCATTTACGAGGTGAAAACGTGCGTTCCTCTCCCCAAGTTAGCGGTGACCCAGACAACACCGCTGCCAACACCGTGACATTTCTGTGCCGTACCATCCCAGCGCCCCCCTCCCCCCTTTTCTATTAGGATCGCCACTAGCTATTGAGTCAGCATGTGGCAGTGGCCGCAACATGTGAACTTGTTTAGGAGAGTCTGCAAACTATTAGACCGTAGCACATCTTCCTAAGACTAACGTTTATACAACAAAGCGCACTACAACATTCTGTCCATGAGACAAGGAGCTTGACAAAATAATTTAACATTTAACTGATATGTATAGACAACATCACACTACATTTCTTTGCATTCTTTGAAAAAAAGAATTATGGATGCCATACAAAAAAAATCTATCTATCTATAGCTACAGATGTAGTTGCAGGCTGTGGTCGTTTTTGGGAAGTTGCCAATTATGAGTTTTTAATGTGTTTGGACAAGCGCCGGGACTTAATTTATGAAGACACCCGGGAGACACACTACCACTGATTGAGCGATAAAACTCGCTCAGGCCACACTTGGTTAACGGATTTTTCTAGAAAAATAATGGAGCGGGCGGGCGAAGAAGAAAAAAATAAAAACAGGCGTAGGCATCTATTATGGCCCAAAATGGTACGATAGGAGCCATGAAGTCAACACACCAGGCTGGTTCAAAATTTAAACAATGAATTTGGAACTTTTAATGATACCACTGCATTGAAAGATGTAACAACTAGGATGAAAAGGACCGTTTTCAACTGTTCAGGGCAAAATATGAGCATTTTGCAGTTGATTCTTATTTTTTTTTTTTGCAAATCAGAAAAAAATGAAGTGGACGAATCCGTTAACCAAGAAATTAAATTGGCGTGGCCTCAGAAACCTGGTCAACTTCGGGATTAACTTATTTGCGGTGGAACTGAGGATGTCTGTCCTGGATTCGTCTTATCAAACTCGGGTGCTTTGGCTCTCGGGGAGTTTGTTTACGTCATGTGATGCACAAGAAGACACACAGCTGTATCTGGTTTATATATTCTCTGCGGCGATGCTGTGACTGCATGATCGCTATGTTCAAGCTCGGTGCTCTACTGGACAAAGAGATTCTTAGTCTTTTTACACAACCATGTGTTTGTTTTTAAATGTTCCAACATGTAATCACAAAACGTGGTGACGTCACACTCGAGTTTTTTCAACTTATATTAATGCCGTCACCAACACAGGGGATCCGGACAGTACAAATACTACTACAATACTCATTTTCACCTGAGGAAAGTCGTGTAAAGTGCCTTTCCCAAGGGCACAAGATAGGTGGCAGGTCAAGACTCGAACGACTTTCCTTACTTAACTCACTGTGAAAATGAGTATTGTCCTGTCCTGTATTTGTCCTCTGTGTTGATGGCGGCTTACTAAATAAGTTGAAATATATTGAGTGTGCCGTCACCATGTCTTGTCACAAGTTGAAATTAAAAAAAAAATACTAGTAATCTAGACATCATCTACTTTTAGTACGCCGCATGTACAGCACGACCTAAGAATGCCTCAAGTTTGCGAAGGTACGAGGATCGTACGACCATACCGGCTATACATATACAGGGGGTTGGGGGTGGCTGTGTGCCCTTTTTGTTATGCGTAACGCGTAATCACACGAAATCAGGCCTTTTTCGTCTTCGTAACCCGTAGGTAACTTCCCAAAAAATCAACGTAATTCGTAATCAGCACATTAGCCACAAAGCGTAAAATCGTAATCAGTTCTTTAACGTTATTCGTAATTGGCGGCGAAAATTTTGTGTAATTCGCAATGACGTGCACTATCCCCCCTCGACTCCCAATGCAGGCCCTCATACAGGCAGAGCATTGTAACTGGGCTCTTGAGGGTTGCCAAGGCGTGATATATGTTGAACAGATGACATGGTGTAATTATATGTATTCCCCCTCCCCCCTATAGAGAGTATTGACATGTAGACACGGCTGTGTCTTGTTCACGCCTCCACAACTGTTATTACATGTGACACGTGGGCCTCCATGGGGTCTTTCTATATTCACAGCAATTTAGGCCATGTTGATTTGATAATATGATGAAACCCTCTGGGAACCTCAAAACTGATGCGAGCGTGCGAATCTTTATTTTCATTTTTTCACATTTTCTTCTTAATTTCCTTTGGAATTGATTTTGGCATCTTAAGACATTAGTATCGTTCTCCAATATTATTTTTACAGTCTTCGGCATATATTTGCTAGTAATTTTGCACTTGCTTTGTACGATTTACGCTATTATGGAAAACTTTTTTTTTTGGAAACGGAAGAAAATTCAAGCGCGCGCGGATGTCATCCGTATAATGTAAGCAACATGGCCTTATATCGTACGTACGGTACCAGCCAAGATTGAACATCTCGAATTTCTTATTACTCGTTATCTAGACGTGTAGTTCGTGGCTGTACATGTTTTTTTTTTGTGTGACTTGTATTGACCACAAATATTTTCCTTGTCTGACCTTTGCCCAAACTGTCGACTCGTGAGGTCGTGTGGCGTAGCGGCAGAGTGCGCGACTCGGAACTTAGAGTCCCGAGTTCGAGTCCTGACATGCCACCGATCTTCTGCTCTTGGGAAAGGCACTTTACACGACTTTCCTCACTTAGCTTAGGTGTAAATGAGTATTGTCCCGTCATGTATTTGTCCCCTGTGTTGGTGGCGGCATTAATATAAGTTGAAAAAACTTGAGTGTGTCGTCACCACGTCTGGTGATTACATGTTGGAATTAAAAAAAATGTCGACTTTTCAACCTAAGGCCATGTTTATTTGATTATATGGATGACATCCGCCCGTGCATTAATTTTCGGCCGTTTCAAAATAAAAAAGTTTTCAACCATGCTGAAAATCGTACAAAACATTTGCAAAATGAGCAAATATATACCGTAAGTTGAAAAAAAAGAAACACGGGAAAAGGATACCGATGTCGTAGAATGCCAAAATCAAACGAAAAAGACGAAAATGAAAGAAATGAAGACTAGATTATTCGCCAAACCATACTCTGTGTCATTTGTTTAACCATCAAAACCACGTAGATTTCATAATGAAAGCAACCTTTTTGGCCAAACTTATTTTTATTCGAACGCGCATCAGTTTTGGGGTTCCCAGAGGATGTCATCCATATAATCAAATCAACATGGCCTAATGTTAACCAAAACGCAAAAAAAGAAGACTTACTTTACGCCTAGTCACATTTTCAAAGAGAATGGTGGTATTGTATGCAGTAAAAGAACGAAACTAATTATCAGAGAGCCTTATTAAATTATTTGTACTTCCGGGACTAAAATATTATTTTGGGTGACACTGTTTTGGTGGGAGTTTGTATGTGTCTCTCCCTCTGAAGTGGGTGGGCGAAGATTAGGTTTCCGATTGATTTACAGGTTGGTATAGGATAGGATGCGGTATGGAGTGGCCAAGAATCTGTACTATGTAAGTCTGAAATCTCCATTCTTTTTCTGATCCTAGCGCAAGTGTTGTGGTGAGTGGAGACATCAGCGATGGCAAAGACACAGGTGGGACTAAAAGCACGAAGGTGAAAGGTAATGTGGTTTATATCTTCCAGAATTTTTCAGCGTACCTGTTTCAAAGTCCTTCCACAGTTATAGTTTCTTTTCGTCTCACTCACTCACTCACTCACTCACTCACTCACTCACTCACTCACTCACTCACTCACTCACTCACTTACTCACTCACTTTCTTTCCCCGTACTGCAAAGTTATGGATTCCAAACAATGATTTCCTTGAATACAATCCTCAAAAAATAGATATCCACCGCCATCGTTTGGCATATTCATACGTCAGCCATAACACTTAGCTCAGTGAACAGCACCGTTAAAAGTCTGTTTATGTAAGCCGGTATAACCTCCCCTTGGCGTATTACACACACCAGCATTGCAGACACGCAGCACGTTAGGCCACAGCAAGTAATTTGTATGGATGACATCAGCGCGCGCATTAATTATCGCCTGATTTTGGAAAAAAAATGTTGCCTGCTGACAGTGGTCACCATGCCAAAAATAGGCCAAGATGTCTGTTGCCATGCCGGAAGGTGGATGGCAGAGAACTATAAAGAGAGGAGACAAGAAAAGGCTCTGATTTTATGTTTTGTTTCTTACTTTGATGCAGTGATATGTGATGTTGGCTGTGTATATGTGATGTTCCCATTGAATCAAAACCATTTGTACAATGATTGAGTCAAAATTTCAAAATGTAAAAACCTTGTTTTTTTCGGCCCGCTTTGTTTTTTTTTCACCCGCTCGCATTAGATTTGGAATCTGTGGAGGATGCCATCCATAAAATTTACTTGCTGTGGCCTTAGTACATGCACTGAACGACTTGTCACACCCAACATCTGCACATCCAACTTAGACCCTACCATGCTTCAAAAGCGGCCTGAAAGAGAAGAACTAGCAAAATAAACAGATAACATGCCAGAGTTTGTAGCTCTGATCCTTGTCTAAAATCTCATCATATTTCTTTCATGTAGACGACAAAATGCCAAGTTGTAGATAGATATAGATGGTATATAGAACGGACATGGTCAGACCGTCTCTATCCAGCCTGTTCCCGTCTGTCGTCAGGTAGTAGGTCACTGACCTCTACTCACTCCGTACTCAACAAACACTGTCTGTACCTTCATTAAGTAGCTACATTGAGTCAGGTCACTGACCTCCTAACGTAGCTGTTTTGTCTCCAAACAAAGCAGAGAGAGACATACTTCCCCTGTACACGATCTAAGGACTTAACCTCATGTATCCACTTTTAGGCATGTTTTTACATACAGCGAAGGCCTTTTTCCTCTATAGTATGGTGGAGGGTGAGGCTTAGCTTATGCTACACAATTTTCATGGAGGTATTGTTTTTGGCGTCTGTGTGTCTGTCTGTGTGTGTGTTTGTTGGTGTTTCCGCACATTTGTAGTCAGCATAACTTCAGAACGCCTTTATGGATTGTGATGATATTTGGTATGTTGGTAAGTCTTAGGAAGACAAAGGTCAATGTCAAATATGGGCCTCCTGGTGGATGACTTGGTACTGTAGCAGAACGTCCGGTTTTTGTATCTTTTGTCCTGAACATGCTATGGTCTTGACTTTTTGGTGACAGATAGCTTTTTCTGTCAGGAATAAGTGGTGTGGGTTTGGTCCCCCTAGTAGCTTGTTTTGGAACTGCAGGGGACTTTCTGGTGAAATCTTCTAAAGCCAATAACTCCAGATAGGAACAACATATTTTCATCATGTTTATGTGTAGGTAGGTTAACACCACTATGCATATATTATGTTAATGTAGAGGTTATTTGCATAATTAATGAGGACATGTTGAATGAAGTATGACAAAGCAAGCCCATATTTCATGGAGGTATGAGATCTCGGAACTCTTGTTTGGCCATGCAACTGATCGGGCCTCCTCCCCTAGAGCTTAAAACCATACAGCTCTAACTCAAGACAAGAATTCACATTCCTATATATAACTACATGTACCAATATGAGCTAAGTAATCTTTGTTACTATGAAAATCTTAGGATTCTCTTTCATTACGAAAACCAGTCGTCATAGACTTCAAAATTACTACTAAGAGACTCAGTTCCCAGGGTGACAAGACGGCTTGAAAAAGGCCATGTGACTACCTTTAACATTTTACACATCGACTCTGCGTCTAAAACTTCATGGACACCATGACTTTCCCAATCTCTACATTATCCCTTTTAGCGTAGACCCCTTGTGTCAAGAAAAAGCTTACCCTTAAGGCTTCGGCTTCAGGGGTACCAGAGTATACAGTACAATTTTACGGAATACAGTGCAATTTTACGGAATACAATGCAATTTTACGGAATACAGTGCAATTTTATGGAATACAGTGCAATTTTAAGGAATACAGTGCAATTTTATGGAATACAGTGCAATTTTACGGAATACAGTGCAATTTTACTAGTGACGTTGAATCACGTGACTTGGACCCTGCTTTCCTTGAGTTTCAAGATGGCGGACGCCGCCGCTGACTTCTGTCTTTTTCGAGCGAATGTGAAATGATCCCTGTGTAGTAACATGCCCTGTGTGTAGTATGTAGTGATTTGACTAAAGGTCTATCTACGAGAACGAGCAAAATTCGCTCGAAAAACACAGAAATATGTGAGTACGCTCCGTCAGCGGCGTCCCTGGAAAGCCGGGCCCAGGTTACGTCATTCAACGTCATCAGTAAAATTGCACTGTATTCTGTAAAATTGCACTGTATACTCTGGCACCCTTGGGCTTATTTTGGGCGTTTTAGACGTTTGTATTAGGCTTTTCTTATACTGAAATCTTTTTTACGCCAGGAGAGGTTTTGGCTTTGACTTATTTTTTTGCGTTTTTATTGGGCTCTCTTTTTGCACTGGTATCGACTTTTACGCCTGCAGTGATTTCAGCTTCGGCTTTTTTTTACTTTTTTTAGGCGCTTTTATAAGGATCTCTCTTTTGTACTGGTATATTTTTTGACGGCTGACAAAAGTAAATGTCTGGCAATCGGTTAATGCTTTTGCTGCCATCAAAATATCTGCTTGGAGATTTGGAACCGCGCTCTCTTGATTTGATGAGATTTTTTATTTATTGAGATTGTAACAATACACTACACGTGGAACAGAAAATAGCTGTTGCTGGTGTTGTGTCCCACACACAGAACAAATTTTCACTTGAGTTAAGTTAGGAAAGTCGTGTAAAGTGCCTTTCCCAAGGGCACAAGATCAGTGACACGTCAGGACTCGAACTCGGGACCTCTTGGTTCCAAGTCGAACTCTTCTGCCGTTACATGTCGCTTGTACGATTCAAACGGCTAGTGTGATCTTGTATGTACAGGTGGAGACTTTATAGATGCTCCTCCCCCACAGATACATGTCATCACTCCTCCATCAGATCCACAGAATGTAGGGCACGGGTAGACAGTAATGGCAGGTTGGGCCGCCGCTGACAGACGGGGTCAGAAGTGCGTGTAAAACCCGGCAGCTGTCTGTATAGCCTACTCTCCAAGCAGAGGTTAGGGTTTGTTTCGCATAACTAGTAAACCGCCTTTAGGCGTAACACACCAGTTTTGTACATGTGCGTACATGTGCGTACATGTACAAGCTGCGTAAGACAGGACTGTAAGGTTTTGAACCACTCACACCGGGAAGATCCCCTACTCGTTTCGATAAGTGCTGTGGGTTCTTTAACGTGCGTGGGGTGTGGCTCTCCCAAACACGGGACCTCCATTTAACGTCCTATCCGAAGGACGTCCCTAACCGAAGCTAGGTACTCATTTCCACCTAAGTGAAGTGAGGAAAGTCGTGTAAAGTGCCTTTCCCAAGGGCACAAGATGCGTGACATGGGAAGGGTTCCCAGAACATTATCGTTCGAACCCGCGACCTCTGGGGTGTGAGCCGAACCTAGGGTGTGAGCGAACGCGCTACCGACTGCGCCACACGACGTCAACCCCACACTGGGTTGTGGGGTCGTGTGGCGTTGTATGGGGTTTTGTACTCTCCATGCAGAGGTTAGGGTTTTGGGTTATTTGGGCGTGTTTTAAGACTTTTTTAATCATAAAATAAAGTCTAAAAACATGTTACAAATACCCCCAAAACCCTAACCTCTGCTTGGAGAGTACAAAACCCTAACCTCTGCTTAGACGGGCCCGCATGCCCTTCCCAGTAGAGCGTAATCGGCCGTTTTAATGAAATAAAATGAAATACCTTTATTGTACATTTTGAGGTACTTCGCACTTCACAATGGTTACCAGTCTCAAAGATGAAACTTTTCTGTTTCTTTAGAAATGTTTGATTGAACAAAGTTTTAAAACTTTTAAAACGTAGGGTCGTGGCGAAGCGGCAGAGTGCGCGACTCGGAACCAAGAGGTCCCGGGTTCGAGTCCTGACATACCACCGATCTTGTGCCCTTGGAAAAGGCACTTTACACGACTTTCCTCACTTCACTCAGGTGAAATGGAGTATTGTCCTGTCACGTATTTGTCCCCTGTGTTGGTGGCGGCATTGATATAAGTTGAAAAAACTTGAGTGTGCCGTCACCACGTCTTGTGATTACATGTTGGAATAAAAAAAAAAAGTTTTAAAAGTCTTCTTTGAGCTGACTGACTGTATCCTGTTCGTTTCAGGGGTGGAGTTCAAGCATCACCGCTATGCGGCGCTGCAGCGGACGTTACGTGAGACCGCGGCCATGTGTCCTAACATCACCAGACTGTACGACATCGGGTACAGCGTGCGGGGCCGAGCTCTCACCGTCATGGAGATAACTGACAACCCGGGCGTGCATGAGCCAGGTAAGGGGGCAGGGATCCGGACAGGGACGGTGACTGGACGTAACTGACTCTGTTGTATTGAACAATCATACTCTTTTGTATGATTTTGTTGATTGAATAATAAACTGTACAATGTCAAACTGTACAATGTACAAAGGGGCCTGCATGCCCTTTTTCGTAAGGCGTAATCAGGCTATTGTAGTCTCCGTAACCCGTAGTCAGCCTTCCCAAAAATCAACGTAATTCGTACATTAGCCGCAAATCGTAAAGTCGTAATCAGCTCTAAAACTTTAACTGAATTCGTAATCGGCGGCGAAAATTTTGCGTAATTCGTAATCACTACCCCCATGCAGGCCCTCTACAAAGGGGGGGGGGCGTGCTCTTCTTGGATTGGGACAAATGTACACTTTTTTTTGAAGAATTTTAAACATGGCATATCTTGGGTCCATGCAAAGTATTTTTTTCTTCTTCTTTTTTTTTAGTCGTTAGGCCATGTGGATTTCATTATGTGGATGACATCTTGTGGGAACCCCAAAACTGATGCGAGCGTGGGAAATAAAAAAAACGTTTGGCCAATAAAAGTAGCCGTCATTATGAAATGTAGGTGATCATAAAGGCTGAAAAAATGACTAAAATCACAGAGAAATATTTTCTTGGTATGGTGAATAATAGACTCATTCATTCCTTCACATTTCCTTCTTGTCCTTTGGAATAGATTTTGGCATTCTGCGACATAAGTGTTTATCAACTTACGGTGTATTCACCAATTTCACACTTCCCATAATGCCTAGTAACGGTCACGGATATGACGTAAGACCATCCCCCCTCCCCCTTCCTCGATGTAATATTTCCAACAAATTCTATCGACAAACTGGTCAACTATTGTTTTGAATTATCTATCTAGTATAAAGCACATGCCATAATTGAATTTTTGTTGGAATTAGAGAAAATGACGTACCTTCTTTCGTTCCACCTTCTACCGAAGACTCTCCTACGGAACGATAGAAGGTACGTCATTTTCTCTAATTCAAATAAAAATGCAATTATGGCATGTGCTTTATACTAGATAAATAATTCAAAACAATAGTTGACCAGTTTTTTCGATAGAATTTCAGGGGGAGGGGGGATGGTCTTACGTCATATCCGTGACCGTTACTGGGCATTATGGGAAGTGTGAAATTGGTGAATATTTGCTCATTTACAGATGCTTTGTACGATTTTTTTTCTCCAGGTGAGCCAGAATTTCGTTATGTCGCCAACATCCATGGGAACGAGCCGCGGGGACGAGAGCTAATGCTGCACCTGACACGGTACCTGTGCGAGCGCTACCTAGCGGGAGATAAGCGCATTACAACTCTGATAGACAACACGCGTATCCACATCCTCACTGCACTCAACCCGGATGGATATGAGGTCGCAGCAGTCATAGTAAGATACTTTCGATGAGATTTCAAAACTCCCTCTTCTTCAGGCTATGGTAGTGGAACCCAGAGGTCCCGGGTTCGAACCCTGCCATGCCACCGATCTTGTGCCCTTGGAAAATACACTTTACACGCCTGTTCTCACTTCACACTCGTTCTCATTCAAATGTACAAAATGCTGTCGCCACTCTTTACGACTAGATATGAGCCAAATCACGGACCTCATCGTTGCTTTCTTCACTTTCCCACTACACTAAGTCTTACTACTAGTATGTTTCACGAAAAATGTACCACAACAATAGGTTCGATTGATGACTTGGAAGAAACTATGTACGCGGGTTGGATTTCTCCCCCTAAAAAGCGGCTGTCGCCTGAGAAGACATGAAAACTTTAAAAAACAGTCTAAAACGTAGCAATTTAATTATGGCAACAGTCTAGTAGCTGTTGAAATCGGATAGTCAGGCCATTTCACTGATCACGTCAGACCACTCCTTTCATTCTTGTACGCCGTGCGAGGTGGTTCATACCTGACGCCAGGTTCTGTAACCTCCGTTACCGCTCAAGTAATACGGTCATGAAGTTTAGATAGAGTCACATGTTAGTTACTTCACCTGGTATATAAAAGTTACCCAGTTTTTAAATGTCCGTACTTATGCTTTCTTGCACCTAAAATATGAAGCTAAAACTGTAGAACTTTTCAGAGATAAAAAAGCAAAAACTTCATTTTGTAACCTCCGTTATTGGTACTAAACCAGAGCATTGCGGTTGCACAAAAACAATCATAATAATGGTGACGGCACCACTTGCCTATGTGGGATTTTACACAATAGCTAGCCTGGGCTGGGCAGAGTCGCAACTCCCTGAGGGTCACCCACCTAAAGACCCCGGATACCCGTTAGAGCTCATAGGCCTACACTGTTAAGCTATATATATTCGGAATTGTTTTCCTACCTGACCTGGTTACTGGAAGTATAGTCCATACTAGTGTTCATATTCAAATGTCCACATGACATTCATGGATCAAGTCCATATATTCAAGTCCAAATTCGTCTTCGCTTGATCACCATGCCAGGGGGATTCCTGCTCTGATCGAGGGATTGGATCGGGCAGCGTCCAAAGTTCTCAACGTTGCTGTATCGGCTCCTCCCAGCTCCCAAACTCTGCTTGTCCCTCTCGCGATGCAATAGAGGACGGGATGGTCATGGTGTGGAGCCGCGGCGAGGCGTTCTCGTACTCGGTCCCTCAGGTTGTCGACTACCCGATGAAAGTCCTTCACCTGCTCCGTTAGCCCCTGGATCGTGGTCACGATGTCGAAGTGGGAGTGGGCTCGGAAGGAAGACACGAAGGCCCCCATGGCGTGTGTTCGCGGTTCCGGTTCCGGGACGGGCTGGTCGCGGCGCCCGTCTTCATGGTTCCAGAGGAGCCGGTAAAGGTCCCGGGTCTCCGTTTTCCCGGCGATCTGTTTTTCTAACTTGGCTATCACGCCCTCGAGGCCTCGAATGTTCCTGCGTATAACTCCCCATTTTTGTAACGCAGGTAGGCGTATAGCGTGGGTGGCGTGTTGGATACTGGCTGGCCAATTTGATACTGTTTTGCAGCCACCGAAACATCTGCTTGGAGATTAAATTTTTAGGCCCCGGCCTTTACCAAGCACAGGCGAGTTATGCCACGGACCTATCTCCAGCTGGTTTCCCTGTATCGATCCGCTGGCTTCCTGTATTTCGCTTTGTCTTCTGTTGCCGCCGACCTAAAACCCCGAAGCACCGTAGCCTACTTGGCGGCCCCAAACGCTCTCCGCGCCGAAGGGATATCGCTGAGCTCACGGCGGTCTGGTTACCAGGCTAGTAGGCGCACGCCTTCGAATTCTCGACCCGGTACCGGGCGTACACTTCCCGCTTCAGACTCCGGTACCAGTCCACGGGTCCACCCCGGCGGCGTGCGCCTTCCTGCTCCACGGCCGCCGATCAAATTCTACCGGGCCGTATTCGTGGCCGTACTCGTCCCGGTCTCTGTCTTCTGGGGCGTCCGAGTCCCAATTCCTCTGAAGCGTCGTCGTACGGTACTGCTGCGGCCATTCTATGTTCAAACGTTTTGGCAGTTTTGATGCTTGGTCGATCGGAATCCCTTGCTCGACTACTGTCCTCTTCACGGGTTTGTGGTCAGAGCTCGGAATGGCGATTCTGTCCGGAGTAGGTCCTCTTGAAAGATTGGGGTCTGGTGTTGACATTACATGGCAGGTTCTCTTCAATGTCACCAAGCCTGAGCGCGAAACTGTATCCTATGGCATTGGTGAATGACTCGCCAGGCGTGAGGAAACCGTGTCTGCCCCGGGTGTCCTACTTTACTGACCATGGGGCTCGTTCAGTATACACTTAGGGGAGGGAAGAGTACTAAGCCTTCCTAAAATTCATGAAATCATGGCAGTGCCATGCAAACAATAACCCTAACAGCAACCACCGTCCCGACTTAATTCTATGGATGACATCCACGCGCGCATTGATTTTCGTCTGTTCTCAAAAAAAAAGGTCACGTCATCCGAGGCTCTGGCCTGGATAGTCCATGGTAGCTTGCTAGATAGCGACACTACGGAGCCGGTGGTAACTCTGGAGAATGGCACCCAGGCTACCGATCGAAGCTCCACGACTCAAGACCTCAGAACATACATACAGTGTCGATTCATAAATCCGCAAAAAGCCATCATGTGCCGGTCTGTCGTATATGCATGCTATGTTCTGCTGCAAATTCACAATACGTTGTGTACCAGCTTTGCCTCTGTATGCCCTGTATTCCTGTGGTCTAGTAGGATTTTTTGGCGACGCCTCAGGGGCGGAGCCCTTAGTATAGTACTGCGATTGAATTGCCAGGAATTCTAAATATTCCACGCACGCATTCCCTAGGGAATTCATTTTTGGCAACACCTTGCGGGTGATGTCTTCCCTCCCAGCTGTTTTTCAATGACTTTGGAGCTTTTCCGACAGCTTGGACAGGATCATTGTTTGGAATTGAACAAGGTCAGCATTTGAAGTCAGTTTTTTTCTAGTAGTTTTCCTTCTCTTTATGAAAAGTATGTGTTTGGACATCAACCCAACGGATGAATTCAAGTTCTTTTCAATGCAACTTTGTGAGGATCCTCGTCTTTATGAAAAGTATGTGTTTGGTCTTAAACCCAACGAATGAATTCAAGTTCTTTTCAGATCCTTCTTTTTATGAAAAGTATGTGTTTGGACATAAACCCAAAGGATGAATTCAAGTTCTTTTCAATGCAACTTTGTGAGGATCCTTCTTTTTATGAAAAGTATGTGTTTGAACATAAACCCAACTGGTGAATTCAAGTTCTTTTCTTTCAATGCAACTTTGTGAGGATAAAGGAAAGACGCAGAGACAAGGCTTTCCGCACACTGGGCACGGGAGACTTTTAAGACGGACTGGCTAGGACTAAATACGTTAACCCTTTCAGTCTTAACTGAGTTATCTTTTGCTTCTTGAACTGACGTCCCTTGTCGTAGAAATCATGTGTATTTATACTCTGTATTACCGCATAACAGTGGTGCATCACTTCTGCAAAGAATAATACATTTGTTCAAAGAAACACACATATCTGTAACCGGAGCAATAACAGGGACTACAATAACAGAGAACTGTCTAAGTAATTACAAGGGAACTGTTCGGAGTTTCATCAGGTCTTGCACTATCATCTTCTTACAAGTTAGTTAGAGAGTGCAATCGTACCACAGCTCCCATATACACCGATTGTTCAGCATCTTCATGGTTTTCAAAATGTGTACATTCTCCTCGATTCGATTTAAACCGTAATTGGCGAGGTTTTGTAAATACATATAAAATAGGTCATTACAATATATACACAAGATACCGTAAACACAGGCAATGTATCATCGTAGTACAGACGTATGTACGTCATCCCAGTAATCTCTAACTGGTGATACTGTGGCTAGCAATGCATTACATAGCCTGCACGTGATGGCTCTGCTACTGATCTGGTTCCCTCCCATGTTGCCTTCTTTCTGTCGACGATGCTACTACTTAATACACATATGATATCAACATGCTACTTCTACCATCATCAACAATATCGAAACAAATTTTACACAAAGGAGACTGGAGTCAGTTGTCATGATCAGCTCTGTGACCGGGAGGCTTGAGTCAGCTGTGACCACGGCTTCTGGCATGTGTGATTGTCCCGGCTATAGCACGGCAACTGCCGGCTAGAGCTTGCGCACTAGCTAAGGCACATGGTACTGCAACTGTATGGAGAGAAGAAAGGCTGCCATTGGTCTGATAAGGTGTGAGGCTTGTTGAGTGTCAGGACAAAACAATAGACAGGACTTCACACATTGAAGGTATCTATACATGAAATACACTCCTACCATTATTGTATATGATACCTGGAAACCCCCGTTTAAATGGCTACCCTCTATGCACAGGCACAGCAAGTAAGTCAACAGTAATATGCCTCTCACCGCGCCTCATAAAGATCTCGGCCAAAACATATCGTGGTGCGAACGTCACAGCAAATGGTAGCGGTTTAAAATGTATTTCTTCAAAACAAGGTGTACCTTTCCTAAACAAGTCATCGAAACGTAGAAAACAGTTGAAGACAAGGCTGATATAGAATGTGCGTCAAAAGTACACTTGACATGACAGCTGTTAACTGCATCAGTCCTTCCGCGCTTCATAAATTAACTTTGCCAAAACTGGCCGACGTTACCAAACATTCACACCCTGTAGAATTATGGATAAAAGTACGCATGAACTCACCTTTTTTTATGTCTGTATCCCTGGTTGAGAGAAGGCAAAGGGGCTACGTATCTCCACGCCCGCCGGCCTGGGCAACTGTAGGGAAACAGCGGTGATTAGCCTCGTGTCATTATCGCGGGAACCGAAAAGGAGTAAACAAACGCTTATAACCTTACTTCTTTACCTGTAAATTTAAGAAGTGGCTTCCATATTTTGGCAAGAAGGTAGCTTCGTTTCCTATTTGAAGATTTCACTTCTCATTTAGCCTTAGGACCCGGCTACTAGAATCTGAAGTTTGTTTGGTATAAACTATTTTTGGCCCTGCCCAGAAACAAGCTTGACACCTAATTCGACTAAATTAAATGGCAGCCCTGCTTCTCCCAGACACCCAGATACCACGTGTTTCAGAATCTCACACACCACATCCGTTGCATTAGCCGTGAGAAGAGTCGCCATGTGGGCCATATGGAAATTTATGCCGGACGCGAAAGCCGATCCTCGCCCGCTAGGTTTACGTTGACCAGTGCACGGGGAATTCCCCTTTGTACCGCACGGGGTCTCCTTGTTTGTATCGCACGGGCCACGCTCAAACTTTTCCGGAATTGACCAATCAGAGCTCGTTAAACCTACGTGCTCTCTTCTCGCGTCCTTTTCCACAAGCAGGACGGTTTCTGTTTATCGAGGGCGATAAGACAATGGTAAAAAGGTTGGCTATCCTGTCTAGAGGGCCCCCCCCACACATTGCAAGGGACATCAAAGGCGAATTATTGTGGGAAACACTAAAGTAGTCCAGCGCTACATTTCATACCGCTACCATTTGCTTCAAAACAGGGTGTACATTTCATATTCAAGTCAAAGAAACGTAAAATTCAGCTGTAGACAAGGCGGATATGTCCAGCGCAAAACGTTGACACGTTTCACAATCAAAGTCACACAAAACAACCACTGAACAGGCCGAGTGTTACATGGGAGACTGTAAGTCTTCTATAATGTCTTCTGTAAGATGACCGATCCGAAATGTGAAGTCGTCCTCAGGACTTCACACACGGAAGGTTTCTATACATAAAATACACTCCTACCATATTTGTATATGATACCTGACAGCTCCTGTTTAAAAGTGTACCCTAAATAAAAGCACGTATGAACTCACCGTTTTGGGGGTCTGTTATCGCTGGTGGAGAGGAGGACAGTTGTTCTCACAAGGCCGCGGGGCAAGTGGTCCAGCCAGGCGTTGTTCTCACAAGGCCACGGGGCAAGTGGTCCGGGGTACGGCCACGCGGAGTGCGGGCTCTCTGCGGGCTTGTCTCGTCTAACAGTAGAAGCGTTAGTTGAATACGTTCAGGGGTCAAGTTGTAAGTATCGTTGATATAAGTATACGGCAAATGAGTCAAATAAGTCAAATAATTTGTCAGTTAGTACAACGAAAGTTTTAGGTCCAATAATGTCCTTGGTAGGTCCTCGCGGGAAGCTGACGACCGACTGACTGAATGAATGGTGTGCACGCGGACCACCCATGAGGTGGTGGTGGTCAGCCAGACAGATAGGTTTGTTGCTATGGCAACTGTCGCGACGGACTTACTGGGAAATAGCCTCCCTTCCGTTTTACAGCACGCGCTGTGAATGATATACACGATGCAGTACTCTCCAAGCAGAGGTTTGGGTCTGGGTTTATTTTTTAGGCTTTTTTATCGCGGTTTCTTTTTTGTCACTGGAATTTTTTTCTACCCCAAACAAGTCCCATCGCAAAAAGGAAAATAAACCCCATTAACAAAGCCTAAAAAAACATGCCAAAAATAACCCAAAACCCAAGGAGGTATTCCAAGGAGGATAAAAAAGAGGTCTTTTTTAACCTCCTTGCAACCTCCTTGCCTAAACCCAAACCTATGCTTGGAGAGTAACAGTGCAGCCCTTCTGGCTTCCTACCTAACTGTTTTACTGGCCTCCCTGGAGCTAGCTCTACGCACTATAGTAAACATGATCACGTCACTTACAAAAAGTACCGCATTCCAGAATATATAGCTTGGCTTAGATCGGTTACCTGAAAATTTGTAAATTTTGGATGATAGGGTTTGGGTTTACTGCCCCGCTCACTGTGAATAATACACACAGTGCAACCCTTTCGACTTCTTGCGACACATAGAAAGCTGTCTGATCATCTTTTACCTTTGCTCCAACAATAAAACACTAACTAAAGAATATTCTTACCAGAAACGTACGCTGCCAACGCTGTTTTTTTGCTTCAAATTGAATATGCTGTTATCTGATCCTCCATTGTTCCAAGGAGCTTTTTCAAGAAGCTTTCATCACATCCTTGTTCTCATGCTGACTCGTACGGAATGCAGGAAATCGCACCTCTGTGCCATTCGTCCCTAAGCGGTTGACAAAGGTAATTAGGCGATTTCGAGCTTTGGATTAGTTAGGGTGGGTCTCTCGACAACTTTTACGCTTTTATACGGAATTGAATTTTCTAGAAACACAATCACTTAAAAAATAGTAGGTCATCTTGATACAAATTACAAGATGTCAAATAGCTATCCTACGCCAAACGCTATGGAGAGCACAAGGCAAGTTTGGGCGATCTCTCGCAGTATGACTACAAACACATGGTTCGCGTCACCTTCAAAAACACTTATTGATAAGTATAGTACAGTCAATTAATACGTGGAAAACAGCTCTATAAGGAGCTAGAATGGGTGTGGAACTGTATGTATCAATCACAGTGAGTGGGGCCGTAAAACCAAAACACTATCATCCAAGATTTACAAATGCTGGTAACCGATCTAAGACAAGCTACTAGTATATATTCTGGAATGCGGTACTTTTTTGAAGTGACGTGATCCATGTATATGTTTTCATAGTGCGTAGAGCTAGCTCCAGGGAGCCAGTAAAACAGTTAGGAGAAGCCAGACATGAGGGCTGCACTGTTACTCTCCAACAGGCATAGGTTTGGGTTTTGGGTTATTTTTGGCGTGTTTTTTAGGCTTTAATGGGGTTTCTTTTTTGGGGGTACGGGTGAAAAAACCAGTGCAAAAAGAAACCCCGATCAAAAAAAAGCCTAAAATTAAAAACGCACCAAACCCAAACCTCTGCTTGGAGAGTACTGCATCGTGTGTATCATTCACAGTGCGTGGAGCCGTAATAAACCAACACACTCTCCAAGATTTACAAATACAAATAGACCATGTATATGTATCTGTTCGTCTTGTTTTGTTGTGATCTAACTATACTTTGCCAACTTAACCAAGTGTGGCGAAATGCCCAATAATTCATTCCTTTATTTTATAACAATCACCTTGAAAATTCATGATTGCTATTTTGAATCCGGTTGTTGGATAAATTGCAGGACTGACGGATAAATTGTAGGACTGTCGGGCCTGATTGGAAAAGGAAAAGATGGTGCGATAATTTTACCTAGCTGTTTAACACTGATCGAGCACAGCTCCTCCGCTGAGCACAACCCCTTCGCTGAGCACAGTGCGTTCGCTGAACACAGCTCCTTCGCTGAGCACAGGACATTCGCTGAGCACAGCCCCTTCGCTGAGCACAGTGCGTTCGCTGAGTACAGTACGTTCGCTGAGCACAGCGCCTACGCTGTTAAAGTTAGCTCATTCTCTGTTGAGATTAGTCCCTTCTCTGTTGAATTTAGTTCCTTCGTTGAGCACAAATTTTGGCGTTTTGGTCCTTCGTAGCCTTTAGCTTCCAAACTCACGGAATGACAGTAAGTTTAACCATGGAGGTAGAAGAGTCTCTCTTCTACCTCCATGGTTTAACTAGGGAGGATCAAACACAATAAACAGAAGAGACATTTCTTGTTTGGCGAGATATGCAACCTTTTATTCTGTTGCATCACAAACCATAGTATCAACACGTGCGAGGCATGATGTAGGATAGAGATTGTCTCAAATATATTAACATGTGTCTCATGTCAAAAACCCGGCCAAAACACGCCTAACTGCGTGAAAGAAACCAAGACCAGTGCGCGTGCGAACCAAAAACGGGAAACCAGCCAATCGGGCACAAATTGTGAATGAGAAAGGAAAGGGGTTCACAAGGGACAAGCGAACACGTTTTAAATGTGCTTTAGCTGGCGGTCTAAAGCCCCGCGGACACTCTTGTAATACTGGAGGTTTCCCAGATCGGACAAGTGTAGGCCGACAGGCGCAAAGTAGTTTTGGTTGCGTCTCCACAGACGTCTGTGGTCCCATACTGTGACCTTGGGGTAGCTCTGCATAAGTCCCTTCAGCGCCTCCGTAATTTTGTGAAGGCGCTGAGGAAAGTCAGACATGTTAGGTGGAATATGGAGACGCCAGATATCTGGGGTACCTTGGACGAGCGCCCGGTCTGCTTTCTGGTGGAGACCCACTGGGTGTACACGTAGCGTGTCTATTATATATGGCAATACCTATCAAAAAGCTCATCCTTATTTAGTAATACTTGCGTCAGATACCATTCTTTCCTAATAACTATACCTTACTCACGTACTTCCTAAATAATCAAACATAAATCCATACGAATGTGAGTTACAGCTCAGGGTATACATTTCATTCGTTGATGCATACATCATATTAGCACCCTCAAAACCAACAATACAACTTCCTACATACAATACGGTGTTAAAAACACACACATTTTAACATACCAGTAGTACTAAAACAACAATCCGTTATAAGAAAAATTCCTTTTACACAAGGTATATAAAAAGGGTTACAAATTTATACTATTATATTATTAAAATACTCACGTCGCCGGTGTGTTTTTTAAACACCACCCTTGTTAATTTTTGGCCGGATTTTATTTTATTCGCCCGCGCGCACTAGTTTCTTGGGGGTCTTCAGAGGATGTCATCCATTAAATTAAGACGGTGTGGCCTAAGTCTAGAATCCATTCATGCGTTGTTTTGTGCTCAGGGCCCGGGTAGTCCAGAGCACGAGAACTCGGTGTGGAGCGGGCGTCTGAACGCGATGGGGATCGACCTGAACAGGAACTTTCCCGACCTGAACTCCCAGGCCTACTACAACGAGAAGTTTGGCGGGGACAACCACAACTTCCCCATCCCTGCACACTTCTGGTATTTCAACCAGGTAGGCAGATGTACCGAACGATTTAGTTGATTGATTTTGATTTGTACACCAGCTCATTATGTACCTTTGTCATTTGTTCTTCTTCTTATTATTATTACTTTGTTTTTTTGTTTCCTTTTATGTGTGAGGAGAGGGCTGACATAAGTTTTATAACTTTTTGTGCAATCCTCGAAAAATAAATGTGAATAAAATAAATACATAAATGTACCCCGGGTGCCAAACTAGTATCACCCCGTTTTTGCTAACATTTAATGCGTAGCTCTGGGTCATTATACAATCTAGTCGGACCAAATTCTGTACGATACGCCAGAATATACGATAATGCGCTATACATACATGTAAATGGTTTGGTGTTTTAGAATTCTATACAATTACACAAAATATACAATTATAAGAAAATACATATAAGTGGAGTACACTGTACAACATTTGGAAATATCAGTAGCGATGCTTAAAGTTTAAAATCATGTGAGTGGTTTTCATGGTTGATTACCTTTACCCTGGTTATTCCTCTGCTTTTCTTCGCTTTATCGCTAGGTGGCGCCTGAAACCAAAGCCATGATCAAGTGGAGTCAAGACCTCCCCATCGTCCTTTCCGGCCACTTCCACGACGGTGAACTGTTAGTGAACTATCCCTACCAGGTGAGAATCTTTATTATTTGTTTAATAATGTTATACGGTAGAAAACAAAGGTTGTCCATACTGAAAGTTCATCTGTGTTGGTAGTTACATGTTTCAAGTTAAAACGTTTGGTCCAACACACACAAAAATTCTATTATATTTGGTCCAACACACAAAAAATTATGTCCATGTTCATCAGAGCCTGTTATTCCCACCTGAAATAATAATGGTATAATCCCGACAGGTTAGCGAATACACTTTCAAAACAGTCCCTAATATCAGACGATCGCACTGTGTGTTGCACGGGGGTGTCCAATTAGTTTATTTTGACAAATGAAAATACAAATACAATGAAAAAATTCCGCCACATCTAGACCCCAATAATTAATCATATACCGAAAATCAAAGAAATCCATAATCCATTCAATCCACCGTGAGTTACAGCTGCGAACACAATAAGATTACCAACTATAGTACCCCTTTCGCGGAAGGATATCTCCTTCCCCGAGGTAATGAATCCCATAACAAGAATATGAATTAGTTGCCTTGAAACATATTTGAACTGTACATGTAATTTTGAACACGACAAAATGAACTTAACCAAAGTTTTCACTGTTCAACTCCAGTCATTTGTCAAGGAATGCTCCGCTTCTGTGACATTACGCTATGATATAGACAGCTTGACACGGTGAGCAGTGAACCATAAGTTGCAGGAAGTCTGTGGCACCCCCGTCTTTGTTAAAGTATGGTTGTTGTATATAGTAGAGGGGAATCATTCCTCAAGCTAACCGATATCTCGCACATGCAGACACATGGAGCCGCATAGTTCCCGTTTAGAACTTTTATTCAGCCTGTCACACGTGCGAGATGTCGGTTAGCTTGAGGAATGAATCCCCTCTACTATATTAAGTATGGTTGTTGTGGTACAAGAATCCACCTGCATTTTTCAGGTGACCCGCCAGGGGTATGACCTGTGGGGCTTCTTGTCCGCCGAGAGCCGGACGCCGGATGACGGGATGTTCCGACACCTGGCGCAGACGTACGCCGTCTCACACCGCACCATGACCAACCCCTACACCAAACCCTGCCGGTACCAGAACTTCGCCAGCCAGGGCGGCATCGCTAATGGCGCTTCCTGGTTCAGCGTGTCCGGAGGTAACGGATCTCAAATAGACATAGCTATATCTCATATATTATGAAAAACTTCAACTGTGTCCAACTCAAAATTTGACTCACCAGAAATTTTCGACTGAATCACTCAGTCTCCCTCAGCTATTTGACCAAAATGCTGTGGACACGTGATTTTTCCCACGTGTGACGTCAGCCGGGATGGGGGGCGATATCGACTTCAGACAACATTTGACCCTTTGCTGACGTCACACGTCGGAAAAATCACGTTTCCACAGCATTTGGGTCAGATAGCTGAGGAAGACTGAGTGATTCAGTCGAAAATTTCTGGGGAGTCAAATTTTGAGTTGGAGAACAGTTTATGTTTTTCATAATTTAATTTACCAATTCAAATGAACTTTCATGCTGATATCCTATCATATTTGTCGTGCGACCATCGTGCGATCGTATTATTGGGATAGTTGTGCAATTGTCGAAATTCAGCTGCCCTGTATCTGTATCAGTATAGCCGGTATAACCGCCCTTTGTCGTAACACACCAGCTTCGCAGGCACGCGTCGCGACGGCAGCTAGCTACTAGTATATTGCACCGAACGGCTTGTTACACTCAATCTTTGCATATTTAATTGCAGGAGCTGTTTAAAGCTTTCTAGTGAGGATGCCCCAACTGTGGTAACGAGTTCCAGTCTACGATAATTCTGGGGAAATACGAGTTTTTGAATACCTCAATTGTTGGTTGATAACTCTGATATTTGAAGGCATGACTGTTTCTTGTTCTTTTCCGGGCTGGTATCAGATACTTAGTGGTCGGTACGTCAGTTACGGCAAATTGAAGAAATAGTTAGAGGATGCTTGTCAGCTGTTGGTTCTTTCGCATCCTGCTTGGTTGAAAATACTATGACATCAAAACCGTATGACGGATTAGGATAAATGTGACCGCGCCCCTACTAACATTTTTCTTAGATCTTAACCATTGTTATCACATTGAAAATGTTCAAAGAGGGTAGTCAAAAGTAATGTGAGTGATGTCATTAGCATACAGTATCAGGCAGGTGAACCATGGACAAATATAACTACAGTACTGCAACTGGTTGATAGAGGCCGCTTCTGATCCATGAAATGAAGCATGTATCGTTACAATAAAAACAGGTGAATCGTACGCCGCGCAATACTGCAGTACTGCAACTGATTGCTAGAGGCCGCTTTTGATCCATGAAAAGGCCCATGTTTAACTTTCTTCCATGCCTACCGTCCAGGTCTGTCAGACTTCCTGTACCTGCACACCAACAGTCTGGACCTCGCCATGGAGCTCGGCTGCTCCAAGTTTCCCGCGGAGAAGGACCTGGAGAAGGAATGGCACAACAACAAGGAATCTTTACTCAGGTTTATGGAGCAGGTGAGAACCATAGCTTGTGTTGCACATTTTTTTCTTGCCAGGTAGTATCATTTTGCCACCTGGTTAAGAAAGATACCAGTTTAAGAACTCCGATAAAACTTAAATTGTCAAACATTGACAAACTGTCAGACGTATATCTCTGCTTGGGGAGGAGCTATTCACCAGTTTCCCATCCCCAGAATGCAATGCGAAAACAGGGGTCTAAACCTCATTTGCATAGGACAGGAAGGCATCGGAATGATCTTGTTGACGTTAAACAGCTTTTCACTATGTTTTGAGGTGTTGGGGCATTTTATGCTAAACATGTATCAAATTACTATGGGTCGAATCTGACAACAAATAGAGAATGAAGTTTTTGTGTTCTTTTCAACATGGAACATGTGGTTTGTAACGTTACAGCATCAGTATAGCGTTACCACTATAACGTTACAAACCACATATTCCAAAAATTAATTCTCTATTTGTTGTCAGATTCAACCCATAGTAATTAATGTTGAGCATGAAATGCCCCAACACCCCAAAACACAGTGAAAAACAAGCTGTTTAACGTCAACAGGATCATTCCGATGCCTTCATGTCCTATGCAAATGAGTTTAGACCCCTGTTTTTGCATTGCATTCTGGGGATGGGAAACTGATGAATACACCTCTAACTCGAGAGAACCATCCTTATTTTCAGAACTACGAATAGGAGCTAGAAACTCTCTCCTTAGAGCTCAGAATTCTCTGTCACTATAGAAGCCAGTCATCACAACCTCCAACAATAAAAACACGTGTATCTGCTTGGAGATAACCAAAATTTTACCATAGAGCGGCAAAGGCTGTTTTGTAACTGCACTGTAGCGTGAATTGGACATCGTATTTGTTACCTGCTGTCCCTGTGGGTTGTTTGACATTTTCTATTATTTCTCTAGATCCATATCGGCATCAAAGGCTTCGTGCGTGACGAGAACTGCAAGCCGATAGAGGGCGCTGTTATCCATGTGGAGGGGATCGACCATGACGTCACCACAGGTTAGTGCGGGGATGTAGAGGGCAGATTACACTTTATATTACGTGTTGAAGGTACACAGTATTTTTTGCGGAACCCCGTGGTCGATACTAGTTGTTGATTGATTGATTGTAACGTCACGTGTAAATAATCGTGTATTTTTTTGTGACATTCTGTATTTTTAAACGCACCTTCCCAGGTATAACTGAAAAGCAGATCTGTAGATCTGACTTATGCGCTGGTTAAAGGAATAAACTTGAAACATGTTTTTCATTACATGACCTTCTTGACAGCTGAGAGATGGCGTTTTCTCATTGCACGATAAAGAGCGGGATTGCAAAAGTAGATTGCAAACTGGTTATTTGTCTGGACCAATGGAGCCCTGTTTCATGGCCAATCATGGGAGACCCATCCTAAAAGTTCTGACTTGTGAACACGGTTTAATGGTTTCATGAAATAACAAATAAAGTAGATATAGTTAACAAGTTTAACGATTTTTTTGTAAATATCGGCCCTTCCCTGGCAAGTAAAATAGACAAGACTGACCAATCTCCATCATCCTACGTACAAAATGATATTCCTCCCATCAACTTATTTGACGCACCTAGCACAGCAGAAATCCATGACATAATTAACAATCTTCAAAATGCTGCCCCTGGTAAGGATGAAATTAATGCAACACTTTTAAAACAGATTAATGCAGAAATCCTAGAACCCATTACTCATGTCTTTAAAGTTTCTTTAGAGACAGGAAAAGTACTCTCCGACTTAAAAGTAGCCAAGGTAATCCCGCTTTATAAAGCCGGTGATCCATGTGTGTTTACAAATTATCGACCAATTTCTATCTTACCAGCACTCTCAAAAATTTTAGAAAAAATAGTGTATAACAGAATCTTGAAGCACCTTGAAAATAATAACATTTTATACACACACCAATATGGATTCCGTAAAAACCACTCAACATATATGGCCCTATTACAACTAATAAATAAAATTACGTCAGCTTTGGAAAAAAACGAATTCAGTATCGGGATATTCCTCGACTTATCGAAAGCTTTCGATACTGTGGATCACAAAATATTACTTAGCAAACTAAACTCTTACGGCTTCAAAGGTACAGCCCTTCAATGGTTAAAAGATTATTTGTCCGATAGAATGCAGTATGTTTCGAGTAATAACTTCACTTCATCTCTAAAATCAGTAACATGCGGAGTCCCACAAGGATCTATACTCGGTCCTCTTTTGTTCCTGATTTATGTCAATGATCTTGCCCTGGTATCAGTCAAACTCTTCACTCTATTATTTGCCGATGATACTAATCTTTTCTATTCTCACAATAATTTTCATACACTAATAACAACCGTTAATGAAGAGCTATGTAAACTAAACGACTGGTTTAAGTTAAATAAGTTGTCTCTTAACATAGATAAAACGAACTTCATTATTTTCACAGGTAGAAGTAAAAATACGACAAAGAAATAGCTAATATATACATAGACAATAAACCAATCAAACAGGTATGTAACACACGGTTTCTAGGAGTCCTAATTGATGAGAAACTCACATGGAAGTTTCATATTGACCGTATCTGTAAACAAATCTATAAGAACATTGGTATAATAAGAAAAGTTGCAAGTTGCCTATCACGTAAAATATTTATCACTCTGTACTATACTTTGATTTATCCCTACTTAACATATTGTAATATAGTCTGGGCTAGTACATACACTACTTCAATCCGACCGCTGCATCAGCTGCAGAAGCGCTTCGTTAGGATTGCATCTAATGTCCCATTTTTTGCTAACTCTGCTGCTCTATTTTACAACTTGAAAATTTTAACAGTGTACGACATAAATAAACTCCAAACAGCAATTTTCGTCCACAAAGTCTTACACAAAAGTTCACAATTACCAGCTCAATTCAAGGACATATTTCAATACAACTCAGATATCCACAGTTACAGTACCAGAAAGCAAAATGATTTAAGGCCAATCCTAACAAAATCAAATATGAAACAGTTTACGATAATGTTTAGAGGCCCGTTAATTTGGAACAGTATAAGTCATTCACAGCAGAATTGCCAATCCCTTCCAACTTTCAAACGACATTTAAAAACTGACCTAATAGAGAAGCCATCTACCACTTCCTGATTTGCTTTTGTTTTCCTTGTTTTCTTATGCTACGATATTTTCCTTGCGTTAATATTGGTTTCTTATGTTGTTCTTACCATATTAACTTATGATTTGACTAATGGAAATGTATTTTTTGTTGAATACGATATGTTTTTGATTGTCTTACTTTATTGTTTAGATATTTAGTTTGCCGTGTTAACTTTATATTATCTTGTTTGAGTTAATTTTCTCTTGTTTGTCCCTTAAGACATGCATGTTAATTGTTAACGTAAATAATGTTGTAAATATGAGATCATCAACAGGATTTGGGAGAGCCCACTAGATAAACCTCCTGGTTTCTTGGGATCTCCTGCATGTATTTGATTGTACATAATTTCTTTTTATACCATTACTTTTTTTATGTGCGAAAGGACAATAAACAATAAACAATAAACATGAAGGTCTGAGATTTCCAAATTCATGTTGTATAAAAGGGTCAAATGACGTGAATTTTTAAAGAACGTGTGGTGTCGGATGGCGTAGTGGTAGAGCGTTCGACTATGAAGCGGGGAGACCCGGGCTCGATCCCGAGTCCTACCCGGGACATGTCTGAACATACGACGTTTTGCCCGAAAGACACTTTACACAACTTTCCACACTACACCCAGGTGTAAATTAACTAACTTCGGTTGGGGAAAGTCGTATTGAGGTCACCTTGTGGCGCCGAATGGCAAAAATCTGAGGAGTAAATATGTGTGTTGTGTATTATTTGATTGTTGTGATTTGTTTTGATTATTATGTGATACCCTGCATCAATTCAGCTATATAAAGGCTGCGACTGCATGGGTACTGTTTGAACAATAAAAACCAAAAAGAAAAACCAAGAACTATTTTTTTTTCACGTTAGCGCGGGACGGAGACTACTGGAAGCTGGTTCTACCGGGGTACTACACCGTCACGGCGTCGGCGGGAAGCTTCACCACCACCCGGGAGTGTTTCCTGCACTACCGTAACGAGGCGGTCCGCTGTGACTTCATCCTGGGCACCAACACATCCGTCCGCTGTCCCGATCACACGGCGGAGGGGGGAGGGCGGACCCGCACTGGTGAGGAAACAAAAACGTCCTCGACCGTCTCGCCGACTCCGCCCACTAGCGTTGCCAAGACAACCGTTGCCATGACAACAACCGTACTAACAGAAGGCTATGACGTCATCACTCCATCTCAGGAGAATAAGAATAAAGGTGCGATTATATCTGCAGGTTTCTAATGCCAATATACGCAATTTCGAAACATTATTTTACCTGGAAAAGACCAAAAATCTTTCCACAGGAAGGTACTGTCCTTGTTGTTTATATTTTGTGTTAGGAGCTATAAATTATCAGGGGTTCAAAATTTGACTGATTTCTTTGATTTTCGGTATATGATGAATTATTGCCTAATCCGCAAACAATGATACATCTCTACTTAGTTCTGTTTCCAATGGACTCTTCTCACTTATGGAGATACCTATTAGTGTTCCTATATGGCTTCGTAAAAATCAATGATTACATCTGATTTCAAAACCGATGCGCTGCGTGCCTTGCCCAAAAGGCCATCAAGATCATGATGAAAAATTTCCTTAGGTCATAGTGAAGATTGACTGCAATTTTTATTAGTGATATTCATCACCGATATTAGGTCACGCATAGACGTTTTACAGATCCCGTTGCATGCTGGGAGACGCGGGGCACCATGGGTAGCTCGGGGGACAAACAGCATCATTACCAGAGGCAAAGCTTATGCGGTTTGTGCATGCTGTTCAAATACGGTATTTGTATCATGATGATAGTTCTGTTTGTCCTATGAGCTACCCATAATGCTTCGTGTTTCCCAGCATGCAATCGGCTCTGTGAAAAAAATCTACGCACATCATCTTGCCCGTTGATAGTAGTTTTACTGCGAATTAAACTTTTTTTATCAACGGGTAATATGTACAGCTACGGTACATTGTATTTTTGTCGTTAACCTGCAGCAGAAAAGAGCGGTAGGATCAAAGACATCATTACACCGGCCACGCCCACTAACGCACCAATCAAACGCTTCCTCAGAGGGTTCGTGTATGACGTCACCTGTAAGCCAGTGGAAGGAGCCATTGTTCACGTGGTCGGCATCACACTAAGTGTGTTTACAGGTAAATTCACGTTCTCAGCTGTTGGAAGAAATCAATTTTTTTCAATTGATGCTGTGACAAAATATCACTACCCTGGGTGCCAAACTAGTATCGGGCCGTGAGCCGATTTCCTTCTGCAGCCAAGAGCCCTTCGCCCGCCTATCTAAATTTCCGCCACGGAGTTGAGCCCAGGAGAATTTGTCCGGTCCTAGAACTAGGGCCGGACCACGGAGCTTAAAACATAGAGCTAGAAAAGAGAAGGATCTTTTAACTCCGTGCACTTAAGCTAGTGTTTACTGTTAACAATGCATTTCCTAACATAGTACAATTGTGACATACATTGTACATAGGCATTGTTACATCATAGGGTCATATGTGGTTCCAAATGTAAAGTGTTTCTATATATAATATAAGATTTGTTAACTAACAATACTGAGCTATCACAGTCCCATACAGTTGCATGTTTAACAATATACTTACTGAAAGTTTGAATTCTCAGATATTTTAAAAACATATTTTCTTTACCCTAGCTACTGACGGTTACTACTGGCGGCTGTTGACCCCGGGCCGCTACACGGTCCTGGCCATGGGGCGGGAGTTCTCCACCTCCCGGGAGTGTGCCGTGGACGACCGGGGAACCCGCTGTGACTTCGTGCTGAGTCCTGACCCTTCTATTCGCTGTCAGCGAACACCTACCGACCCCCCGATGGAAACGACAACACCGTATGGCTTGGCGTCTTCTGTACATCTCTCTACTTCAGAAAGTGACGCAAAAATTCACAAAGATATGACACCAGTGGACAAGGCCTACATTTCCACGTTTGATGATGCTCCCAACCTACGAACACAGACAGAAGAATCGACTGTAGGTGGTATTCCTTCACGTTACAACTACTCAACAGTTACAACGGTGGCACAAGAACACACTACAACGCCGAGTGTTGCTGTTCTACCACCAACAACAACGCCCTGGACAACCACCTCAGGATATGATGGAATGATTCCAACTGACCCAAAAGGACAACCTTCCAAAACAGGTCAGCATATCTACATTGACACAACCACAGAAACGCCCAACGTTTCTACCATTACTGATGTTTTATTTGACTCCACAACTACTATCTCCGACAAGTTAGGTACTAGTAATCCTGACATAGCAGTAAGAGCCAACACAGCAGCGCGCCTACCGGATCTTGTTACCACTGCAGGAGACAGTAAGGTGCTAGACTACGGTCCGACACGTGCTACTGACAACAACGCGACCAGACCGCGATCAGACTACGACAAAGAGACGACCGAAGCCCGATGGACGTCAACAGACACGCCTTCGCCAACACTCAAACCCGAAAAAACGTTCACTTCTGCAAGTAGACTGAACGAAGCTTTACATTCGCCAACGGCTGTTAATACTGTAGATGCCAAAGTGAACAATGTTGATAGTTCGGAAATTTGGTCGACATCCGAAACCAAGCTAAACATTTCGAGATCACCAGGAAATTCGTCAACGATTTCGTCTGTTGCGAAAGTATCTGAATCTACCACTACTTTCGTGCATCCAAATACCATTAAACAGCCAAAGATTGACATTTCCACCATTCAAACGACTCGCAAATATCAACATGCAACGGCCTTGGCGACGACCGTTCCACCTGGCACAACAGACACTACTGACCAAAACAATAACAGCATAAATGAAACTGTAACCTCTCCAGAGAACAGAAATGCGGCTCCGTCGAAGGCTGGAAAGAACAACAAGCCAGACCGGAAGGACAGACGGCGGAGAAAGAAACTGAAGCTGCTGCGTGGCCTGGTGTTTAACTCTGCCTGCACTCCGGTAGAGGGCGCTGTGATCTACATCGACGGCGTACTCAACGGCGTTAGCACAGGTAGGTATAGAGAATGAATATTAGTGTCTGGTGTTTTGTTTTGTAACCGATAAATCAGCTTTAGGTGTCAAAAAGAAGTTGAAACTTCTTCGTGTTACACACCAGTTTTGTACAGTAAGTGCAAGACCTGACTGTAAGGTTTCCTTTGTTTGTTTGTTTGTTTGTTTGTTTGTTTGTTTGTTTGTTTGTTTGTTTGTACACGGGACCTCCGGCTTTACGTTCTATCTGAGAGGACGTCCCCAACCGAAAATAGCATAGGTACTAATTTTCCCCCGAGTCGAGTATATAGGAAATAGGACTGGTGTCCCCCCGGGGCCTGTCAGGTCTTCCTACCTAGGACCTTCAGATTCTGAGTCAAAAACAATTAAACATTAGTTCAGCCTATTGTCAGTGTATGGAAAGCACAGCATTCTAATAGTTGTCTTACAGTAGATTTCTATACTGTCCTTGGTGCTGAACCCACAATATGGCACGTTTCTTTAATGTTATATGGTGAGGTACTTATGTTTCTTGTATATAGGATTGGTTTTTGAATTGACTTCAATAACATCTTCCTCTAGCATCTGACGGATACTTCTGGACGACCATTCCGAGCGGGTCCTACGGTGTCCAGGCGCGGGGTCTGGGCTTCTCCTCCTCCCGGAGATGTAACACACAGGACCGCCTCCGTCAGACTCCCCGCTGTAACCTCGTCCTGGGCCCGGACCCGCGGACCCGCTGTCCCGCAGCTATCAGGAGATGGGCACTCCGACCGTCCAACCTCTTTACTGGTACATGAAATTTATTACTCCTCCTCCTCCTTTTTCTTCTTCTCCTTTTTCTTCTTTTTCTTCTTCTTCTTCCTCTTCTTTTCTTCTCCTTTTTCTTCTTCTTCTTCTTCTCCGTTATTGCCCAGCCCTACAGTGTAGGGTTATTGCCAGCCGTTACGCATTGTTAGTAACAATTGTGACCCTGTACATAAAGAAAAAACAAAGGGAAAACAAGGATAACTGAGAAGGGAACATAAGACAACTTCTTTTGTGTGTGCTAAAGACGGGACAAGTACATTAGTGCGTTAGTAATATTTACATATATACAAGACATGATGGGGTGGCTCAATGCAGCAGGGTTCTCGCCAGTTCAGATTAAACTGGGCGAGCGACCACGCCTCCGCCGCACCAGGCTCAAGTTTGTTCCATTCCCTGATGGTGCGGGGGAAGAACGAGAGCCTGTAGAAGTTGTTTCTGCTCGCGATGGCCACTGGATTACTCCACGAAGGAGGTGTAATCCAGTGGCTTCCCTCTGCGAGACCTAGAGTGGGAAGACCACATACTACACTGTTGTCAATACATGTAATAGAGAAAGACACTGGTCTCGCAGGGACTACTCTAGTGCCTACCATGAGGGACAGGGTGTACTGGAGTGACTTTATCAAAGTTAAACCTCACCGGATTAATCCGGAGCCATCGTGATGATGACGATAATGCATGTAGTTTGGCATGTCGTCTGCTAGCATGACCTAGATGATGCACGTTGTTTCTTTTATACCGTAGCGAATTTCATAGGACATATAATTACCTTCGCCAAGAAGGTTATGTTTTCAGTACCGTTTGTCCGTTTGTCCGTCTGTTTGTTTGTGAACAGCATAACTCAAGAAGCTCAATATGCATTGTCATGAAACTTGGTAGGTGGGTAGGTCTTGTTGAGACCTAGAAATGATTACATTCTATAGGCCCCCTGGCGGCCTTTGTTGGTACTGCAGCAGAACTTCCGGTTTTGATATATTGCCATCTGGACATGCTAGGGTCACGAATTTTGCTTGGTAGATAGCTCTTGGGGTAGGGAAGAAGTGACATAAGTTTGGCCCCCTAGCGCCTTGTTATGAAACTGCAGAAGCGTTCGTTGAAAATTTCTGTATTTTAAGTGGATTTTATTGGTCGATCACTAGGCAGAGTCATACCAAACTTTAAAAATGGTACATAGTGCTTTTTTCTACTTAGCACTCAGCATTTGTGTGTCACCCTATGCACCACTACTTTGTACGGGAAGAACTGAACTTCTTATCTTTTTTGCCAAAAAGCAGTTACTCAAGCAACTGGATATGATTTTAAAAACGTCAGACGTTTCAGCTAGTATCCTCTAGCTTTCGTTAGTGAGTAGTGGATACTAGCTGAAACGTCTGACGTTTTCAAAATCATATCCAGTTGCTTGAGTTACTGCTTTTTGGCGTATCGTATTACCTGGATGTCTAACCTTCATCGACGTATCTTCTTATCTTTTGCCTTCACAGGTAGCGCCATTGTCAGGGCCGAAGGTACGTACAATGCTCGGGAACAGTCTCACGGAACAACCGTCGACCACGGACCCAGGACCGTAGAAGACATCAACAACGTCGATTCCAAACAGACAACTTCACCACAGCCCACAGCCACATCCCCGACAACAGAAACTGTTTGGAAGCCTACCGATCTTCTGAGCCTCTTTACCGAGCTGTTTCTTGGTCAGAGCATCAAACCAACAACTCCGTTTGCAAGTTCCAAAACTGCAAATGATGAAACAGCAGATTCTACCACACAGGCCACTACCAGTGTGGTTGTTCCATTGCCAAGGACACCACTGAGGAACCCATCTGTTCCACTTTACTCTCCGGCATCAACAGCAAAAATGAGACCGATAAGACCAGACAGACACCGCTCAGATGTCTTGTCTAAGGTACAAGATTCTCAAGCCATTACTCCAAGCACTACGTTAGAAAATGCAGACAAACCAACGGCTCTTCCAAAAGCAGATGACACCCCCGCATCAACGAAGATGTCCTCAACAACTGTAAGTCCAACAGCTTCCACCAAGAGGCCATCAGTGGTAAGAAACCAGATTCCAACTCTGTCAAATGAACATATTTTCTCCAACAAAACGGCAATGCGAACCAGTGGACCGGACTCTTCTAGCCCGGTGTTGCATGCGGCAGATACAACGTCCATAGCTGCTACAACCGTCGGGAAAAGTACAACGACAGAAATTGCAACGGCAATGACAACAGCGTCGGTCAGCACCAAGCCTTGGAAGAACGAGCGCGGGTTTTGGCAGTGGTGGCGTAACAAGTCGTTACAGAAGAGCGATCTGTCCAGTAAGGGACGACACAGAGGTACCAGACGTAAAACGGAAGTGACGTCAGTACAGGCTGAGGAAGAACAACGACGTCATCAGTCCAGGCGGAAGCGGCCCCCGCCCATCATCTGGTCTCAGGAGAGGCTAAACTATGATAAATCTAGGAACTTTCCAAAAGTTTACATCGGGTCAAGTTCATCTGATAGTAGAATAGATGCCGATCGTAACAAACCAATCGAATCAACGGATAATGAGAAGCAAGATGGCGTCGTTGTGACTTTACGGCCTAACACACTTACGCCCCCTGTCGGTAGGAAACCGAAGTCCAACAAGTGCTTCCCGCGGTGGTTCAGAGAGGGAGACGCCTACGTCCGGCGGAGCTGTCACACCGGCAGACTGGAGCGGATCTACCGCGGGAGGAACGTTGGCGATGATATCATAGCAACGGAACAACGTAACCACCCGCCTAGCAACCGTCGCCATGGTGATGTGAGTACTTACAGGGAAAGGGAAGCCTGGGTAGAGACTCATTCCTGGTCCCCGGATGTAGTTCTTCCCATCATGCCTACATCACTTCCGGATCCGCAACCAGATACACTTTCCTCAACTCTTCCATTACAAAAGCCACCGAATACAAGAACCTCTCTTAAACCTAGTCAGGCAAAGATAGTAGAAACATCTTCTGAACAAGTTAACACAGGTTCTGTTGCTAAAGATAAATCTAGCAACGACGAAAGAAGTCTAGAAAAGCCATCGCCAAAGGTCGCTTCTCAGGAACACGGATCAAAACCATGGGGAGACGAGACGGGGTTCTGGCAATGGTGGTTTAAACTCAGAACCACCATGATGCCTGAAGACGAGCCTACGATGCCTGAAGACGAGCCTACCGACGCCAAAACTACCTCCGTGGAGAGTAGATACAGATAACGGTATAGCTGCTACAACATGTCACAACATTTCCAATGGTGCTATCTGTTCTGTATTTATGATATAATTCAAAACCCTAAAAAACATAATTCATATTGTATAATTAAATAGCGTGTACGCTGTTTTTGTAAAACATTCTAGACCCAGGAATATAAAAACACATTGCCAGGTATATTAATATAATATATACAATGCAGGCATTATCTGTTATAATATAAGCCAAACGTTTAATACCCCTGCCAATTTAGTCCATTGCTGAATATATTGCTGTAACTTATTTGGTTGAAAACGTTTGACAGTCACTATAGCATGTATGTAAGGTCTTTCCAAACAGGGTAACAGCAACACACACGTTGTTGCGTGTTTGTTGTTCAGTTACAGGGATATTTTATGGCTGAAAGTGAGATGGTATCGGATTCATGACCTTTGCGTGTCGATGCTATCGTTTGGAGATGAATGTCACAGAAAATGTCATTGTGGTCGTCATGGTAACAGTACTGCCATGATAACGAGGCTGGAGGCAGGACCAATTCGTTTAACGTTTAGTCTGTTTAGTCTTTTAATATATCTTAATACTTTGTGTTAAGTTTTTTTTTACATGGTCGTGGTGCTTTTGCCTTTAAGCGGAATAAAAAAGAAAGTACACGTTTACCAATCTTTATTGTAGTTTATGATTGTGTTTGTTTGAAAGCATAATTAAAGATGGAGAGGATGTTACATTCGCATACACAAATGTGCGCACACACACATACACATACACACACACACACATATACACACATATACACACAGGAACACAAACACATACAAGCACACACATACATACACACACACACTCATACACACACACACAAACACACACACACAAACACACACACATACACGCACACAAAAGCACACACAAACATATGCAAACATACGCAAACGCACAAGTCCACACACACACAGACATAAAATAAAGGCGCACATATACGAAAGTACAATCATACAAACGATCAACACACACCCACACAAATCAAAAATACACATAATTTAATCACCCACAGACATACACACGCAGCTTGAGAAGTTAGTCAAACAACTACATGATTTCATCTGCCCAATAACCAAGGACATGAGATTTCGTACACGTAGTGATATTGATCATCATAACAGAGCAAACAATGACTGCGCTTGTTAACATCTTAGATTGTTTCCAAATTTCATTCCATTCTTTGCCGCTGGCTCTTTGATTACATAGTTCACAGTGATCCGGATTTCTTGACGGTTAGCTTAGCAGTTTGCAAAGCATAGGTACGGGTCGTCTCGTCGATTCTCAGCTTGTGGATGTGTGCGTGTTGTATATGTGCAGTCGGTGTGCCATGCTTTAAAACTTCCGGGAGGCTGGAACCCTGGTCAAGTTTAAGAAAAAAAAATATCGACTCTCAGTGGCAAATGTGCTGATGTTGACACATTGGCGCATCGAATCCTTAGTGTGTTTTTGGCACACAGTTAGACGGATTCTTTATTGACACAACAAAAAAGGACAGAGACTTTTGTATGGTCTTCTACAACTTAACTAAAGATCTAACAAAGCTAAATACATGTGTGGATAACGTTATCTTACGTACAGAGTATATGTATGATGTAACAATAAAGGTTAACTATTCTCTAACATGTGTTCTCTAAGATCGAAACATTCTTTAATGTATTTTCCTATTTGAACACTGTATTGGTTATCTCCCCTGAGAATGTAGTTGCATTTATCTATAGGACCTAACGTCAACTACCGTACAGGGAGGGAAGTCGCGTGTATAGTGCCTTTCCCAAGGGTACAAGGTCGGGCCACGGTGTGTATCGAACCCGGCTGAGTCCAACGCTCCAACCATTTCGCCACCGACACCACTGGTACAGAACCCCCGCCTAAGATGTTGTTCCCGAGGCGGCTCATGTTCGGGACACCTCTGTTCGAGCGTGTGCTACATCTACTACTCCTCGCTGCTGTTATCTTCATCTGTAACAACGAGAGAGGAGAGAATCACTACTACCTGGCACGGGCAACACAGGCTATAGTATCAGCTTTCAACAAGGTAAAGTTTATCTAAGTGTTTTTGCAGTTTTGAGACTAATTGTAAAATTATGAGCTTTACTCAGAACTTCATCATCAAAAGTGGTCGTTTTGTATCTGATTAATCTTTTCGACTTCAATTATTCTACTCGTGTCCTATCAGTAATTTTAAGAGATAGGGGTTGGGACTTGCGCTCGTTGAATTCCATTTACTAAACCACTATTAGCTTGTTTCGATATTATATATTTATTTATTTGTCATGTAATTAACATACCTCTGTTTAACCATTTTGTGTAGAGGCGCCGTTAATATAAGTTCCATGGAACTTGAGTTCGACGCCATCTTGTATGTATTTATGTTTTTTTTTGCTGTTTTAATAAAAAAAGTTATTTTCTTTGTATTGTATACATACAATTCGACTTGGTGATTGACCTCCGTGCTGTCTACCCCATTAACCAATATAAATTTGGTACCAAAAATATATTTTGGTAGGGAGAAATTATCTTGTATAGCAGAGGTGGGGTGCGTTGATATTGTAGTAGACGGCAGTCATTTACTGATCAGAAAATGATACGGCACTGCTCTTATCATTTGCAAAATCGTTAAATATTGCTGTGGAGGACAGCTATGTGATGTGCTAAAGATCGATAGTTGACATTGGTACTCATACTCAGTCTGGTAGAATAGACAGTAAATCAATTTTTACTACTAGGGCGGAAGAATTGTTTTGAGTGGTGTTGGTTTAGGGTGAGTTTGTATGTTTGTATTTCAGACATTGCATCAGGCCACGTACATGTAACAGGAGAACACGGCGCAATTCAGATATTGCTGCAAGGCCGATTTGTTATTTGTTTATCTATAAACCATTTACTACAATACCAAAACGCTACTTGACAAGGAGAAAGTTAATTGTTAGCCTGTATAGCATAATCCGGGTTGCGTCGATATTGTATTAAACGAAAGTTATTATAAAGCTGTAACAGGTCATATGACAGGAGGCAAAAGGTCTGGTGTGTTCAGCGATGTAATGTCTGATTACATTACATCATATGGTTACCGTACACAGTTTTAATACATGCACTAAAACCCAAGCACTTGCCGGACGGCTGCAATCTCTGATTGCTTTTGTCCTTTTCCCTACCTTCTGCTACCAGACGTCCACGCGTGCTGATTTCTGGACGTGGTGTGACCACACCTTGTTGTCCAGGCTCTTCTTCACGACGTGGTACAACGGGAGGGCGACAGAGCAGGATGACTACAACAGTTACACAACCAACCCCGACCTGTTCCGGATAGGACAGGTTAGGCTCAAGCAAGTCAGAATCGTACCAGGTGGGAATTTCACATGTTTTCATACATAAACATAGCCTTACATTCAATTTGGAAGTATTGTTTTGGGCGGCACTGATAATGTTTAAGAGGGTAGGTGTGGTATAGATTGCGTCCTTAGTAGTAAGGGTTGGAAAGTGAATGGGCGGAGATTAAGTTTAGTTGATTGACAAGGTTGTGACCTAATTATGTCCGGGGTGGTAGGATATTGTATTAGGTGGCTAGAAATCGGTATTGTATAATCGTTATATGAAACGTGAATCATTGTGTAATAAGAGTTCATTTGACGATACTATCTTGGAAGTAAATTTTTTGCATCTTGATAAAATTCAATCGGGTTTTTTTTACCATAAACATGTTATATAGTTTCAATACACTCACAAAAACACTTTAGGATCCTGGAAGTCTGAAATCTCCGATTTGTTTGTTTAATTGTGCATGGTATCGAAGTAAGAGAAAGAGGCCACATAAGTTGATGGTCTTGCAAGGGCAGTATATATGATGAAGAAATTGCACAAAATAATTTTCTTCACCTTTACGCAATCTTTAAGGTTTTATGTCGCGCAGTTTAGCACGACGGCTAATGTTCATCTCGTTCCCAGGACAGTGCAGGACCCCTGCCACCATGGCTGCCATTGTGCCCGAATGTAACGTGGAATACTCGACTTCAAACGAGGACCGTGGAAACTACGGCGAACACTGGACCAACATGACGTCAAACACCTCAACTGAGAACACATACTGGCGATATTTCACCCAAACCAGTTACTTTGACCCGCCATTGTACGGTCATTTAGCTGTGTACTGGGGAGGCGGCTATGTTGTGGACTTGGGAACATCAAAAGAAGAGGGTGAGCGAATCGTGAGCTATCTTCACCGCCATAACTGGCTGGACAGGTACACGCGCGCAGTCATGGTCGAGTTCACTGTTTACAACGCAAACGTCAATCTTTTCCTTGCAGCGACCTTATTGGTGGAATACAGTCACGTGGGTTCGGCGTTTCACTGGATGTCCCTTCATCCTTTTCGGCTGCATGACGACATTGAGGGGTTATGGAGTTACGTGACCTTGAGTGTGAATGTGTTTTACGTTTTTCTTGTGTTTCTGGAGACTGTGACGATAGGAGTTCGAATGTATCAGGAGGGAAAGAAGTTTGTGAGAGATTTCTGGAATATCTGGGAGGTTTTGGCTTGGATGTGTTCGGCCGCAGCCGTCGGCGTGTTTTGTTGGCGGTACTACTTAGCTGGAAACGTGTTGGCAGCTATACCTGCAGACGTCACAGGTGAGTTAACGTACTTTTCCAGACGCTTTCAGTGATAGCGACATATATCAGTAACGTCAGCTAACTTTGCTTCAAAACTGCAAAAATTTACAAACAAAACATTCTTGTTATTTAGTTGGTTATGTTTGTAAATATCAATGATATTTTGTACAATTGTGTGTTCCCTAAAACTACGCAATTTAGCCTTTTTACATTGCATTATTAGGCTGCAATGTTGTTTTAGTTTTATGTCAATTTGCAAATAAACCATTTATAATAATAATAAT
>NW_017803169.1:312247-320515 GCF_001625305.1 Branchiostoma belcheri
TATATATAATAATAATAATAATAATAATAATAATAATAATAATAATAATAATAATAATAATAATAATAATAATAATAATAATAATAATAATAATAATAATAATAATAATAATAATAATAATAATAATAATAATAATAATAATAATAATAATAATAATAATAATAATAATAATAATAATAATAATAATAATAATAATAATAATAATAATAATAATAATAATAATAATAATAATAATAGATTTCAGACTTTTGGGAATATTTCTTAGGTTTTAGTGACCGTCGGGTATCAATGACCTTCGGGTGGCCAAAAGTGTTTTGGGCTTTCGTGAATGTATACACGTATTTGAACTGTCGGAGAATTAATGGTGTAATTCAACCAGGTCTTCAATTCCTGAATTCCTCCTCATACCGTCCACTAACTCCCACCCGATACGAACTGGATCACTTTCAGACTTGACTTACCTGTCAATCAACTGTCAAAATCATATCCCACTCCTCATGAAAACCAAAATTATAAAACAGAGAGACAAAGCTACACCTCAGCCTCCCAAAACAAACTTTTTAAACCGGAAATGCTATAATTCATTTATTATTAATTAATGATTACTATTAAGTTTACTTGTTTATTAATAACTAGTAGTCTAAAAGCAATCATTAATGAATAAGTAAAGTTTTAAAAAGATGACATTCCAGTAAAGTTCAAACTTTACTGGAATTTCGTCTTTGTTCTCCGTTAGGCCATGTTGATTTGATAATATGGATGACATCCGCGCGCGCATGAATTTTCGGCCGTTTCCAAAAAAAAAGAAGTTTTCAACCATACTGAAAATCGTGCAAAACAGTTGCTAAATGAGCAAAAATATACCATAAGTTGCAAGGAAAACATTTAGAAACGATACCAATGTCGTAGAATGCAAAAATCAAAGGAAAAAAGACAAAAATGTAAAGAAATGAATTCGAAGAGTAGATTATTCGCCATAACATATTCTGTGCCATTTGTTCAACCTTCACGACCACGTAGATTTCATAGTGAAAGCAACTTTTTTTTGCAAAACTTTTTTTTTATTCGCACGCTCGCATCAGTTTTGGGGTTCCCAGAGGATGTCATAATCAAATCAACATGGCCTTAGCAGCATACATTTTAAAAATGGCGTAACGTATACTTTTATCAGGGCAGTTCCTGAGTTTCCGCCAGGTGTCGCTGTGTGACCGTGTGCTGTGGTACCTCCTGGCGGGCTCAGTGTTCACCAACACCGTCAGGCTGCTGCAGCTCCTGGCCTTCTCCAGCTCGGTCGCCATGTTGACTGACGTCATACGGCAGTCCACACAGCACGTGAGTTAGTCTCCACAAGACTCCTTTTTGCAGGCTGAATAAATCGTAGAAATCTGCCTAAAAAGGGCATATAATTGGCCAATTGGACCCCCGATGGCCGGGAAACACCTCTGGCCAATTAATATGCCCTTCTTAGAACGATTGAACTTTATTACTTTGCTTTTGGCCACCTTGGGCTACAGCAATATTCAGTCTGCAAAAGGAGTATGATGGCCATGGAGTTTATCTGTGTTTGATGTAACCATAATACAATGCTGAACTTTCATTCCAACACACGGGTGGCCATATATATCAGGGCACTCCAGCGATCACTAAACAGAGACGGTGGACGATATAAACTTCCTGGCACGTTTGACCAAATTGCTGACGTCATGTATCCGTTGTGTCTCATGCAAATAAGACCACGTGCCTGTAGATTTACGTTGTGAAGTGATTGGTCACTTACTTATCCTGATGAAGGCGACAGTAGTCCTTGAAAATCTGATCTTTACTAGTACCCTTGTGTTGGAATAAACGTTCAGCATTGCACGTTGGGTGGTCATGTTAAAGTAATTTCCCTTCTTATAGGGCATTTCTTGCACATTGGGTGTTATGAAGCAATTTTAAACTGTAATTTCCAACATAAGAGATTGGAGTTAGTTAAAGTTTTGACTGTACAACTCCAGTCTTTGTCAGGGAATGTAGTCTCTACCAGACTAACTACGTTGGCTATATAATTATTATATAACAGTTATATATGTAGGAGAATATTTGCCGGGGGAGTTTGGCCGCCTTGGGGTTTGACTGTGCCGCGCAGTTAGGGAAAGAAACTACCTCCCCGCGGCCGGACTCCCTTGGCCCATTTGATTCTCTTTTTTGCCGGATTCTACGATCCGTATACCCGTAGAAAGGCCTGGTGGTGGAGGCTAAGGGAATGAGCAGTCCAACGCTTCTGTGACGTCACGTTACGTAGATAACACACACGACTCGTGAAGAGCAGATTATAAGTTGCAAACAGTCTGTAGCGCCTCCCGTCTTTGTTGTGGGATTTTTGCAATGTCCTGATGTAGATGACCTCTGTAACACCTCTTCCGTCTGGTCCCTGCTAGCTTTGTCCTGCTTCCTTTTGTGTGACCAAATGTCCAGACGACTCTATATGTGTGTGTTGGGAATCTTCTGAGGTTGCCATACTTTGACAAAGACTGGTTAAGTCAAATTTCTTTTGTTGGAAATTACGAATACAGTTTGAAATTCTACAACTTCTTCCAACTTAAGTTTTCTTTTGCATCATTTTGCAACATGTTTGACGGTTTAGTTTTCGAATTCTATGTCGCAAAAATCCGTCGTAAATGAAAATTCTCTCAAATTGCAGGTTGTTGTTTTCTCCGTACTGGTGCTGCTGGTGTTCCTGTCCTTCATGTTCTGTGGGTATCTGCTGTTCGGCGCGACGCTGCAGCACTTTCAAAGTCCGCTTGGTGCGCTGCTGACCGGGTTCGGGATGCTGCTTGGATCCATCGCTTTCAATGATATCATGTAAGCATTATATACGTGTACAATTAATACCAAATTCAAAACCGATCGAAAAAATTTTAAAAATTATTTTTTTCCCGAAAGGACAGTATTTGGTACGAATGTGAGAACAATACGCAAACTTTCAAAATATCGAATGCCCAGTGTATGAACATGAAAATGCCATATTGTAACGTAACGCATTTTATTAAATTACAAACAGCAAATGTTGTGCTTAACTGTATTTTGATTTTACTGTTGATATTACAATTATTGTCCTCATTGTAGTCAACTGCAATGTAGCAATTGGGTGTGAAGCTGCACTTTCATGTGTGTGAAATAAATGAACCACTTGAATGTATAGAATTTGAGGCAAAGTAAAAAATGGATATATCTTTAATTTAATTAGCTACAATCTCAGTCTACCTAGATAAACACTGCGTTATTTGTTTGTTTGTTTGTTTTGTTTGTTTGTTTGCTGGCCACAAAGACAGCACATTGCTGATGGGGTAGTAGTAGTATCCCGGCTTTATCCTCTACCTTTGTTGTTATTTTTCTGTTCCCAGCCAGGCAGATGGAACTCTGGGACGGCTGTACATCTTCGGGTTTGTGGTGTGTCTGCTGTTCGTCCTGATGAACCTGTTTGTGGGCATCCTGAACGATACAATCTCACAGGTAGGTTTAGTTGTATAACTAGTAAACTGGCTTTCTGCGTAAAACCCAATTTTTCTACAGTAAGTACAAGCTGTGTAAGACCAGATTGTATAAGCTGACTGTTACAAAATCTCATCAGGTTGGTGAATGATTGAGTAGTACAGTTCTTCTATTCACAGCCATTTGTTTTGAGTCGACGTTTTGATGACCTTCTGTCATCTTCATCAGGGTTAATATGGCTGGTTCACTCTGTAATGAAGCTACGTGTTACATCGTTCACTGTACACTAAAGCTAGGTGTTATTGTAATAATGCAGCCTCGAGCGTAAAACCATTGTGACATAGAAATGCGACTTGCACCATATGCTTGGAACTGCATTATTACAGTAATGCGTAGCTTTGATGCACAGTGCACTGTAAATCAGTCATATTAGCCCTGATATGATGAAGATGACAGACGGTCATCGAAATGAAGGCAGAGCGGAGGAACGGAGCGGAGACACGGCGTTCACGGATGGATTCCAGGTTATATCGAAACGTTGGCTCATGTAAACAAATGGTTGTGAATAAAAGAACTGTGATATACAACTAGACTGTAAGCCTTGCATGAGAAAGAACTATCAGTTTCTTAAAGTGTTGTGGGCTATTTAAGTTTCAGTGCTCGAGGTATGGCTCTGCTAAACAAAAAACCTCCAGCTTTGGATCCCATTTCAAAGAGGACGCCCCCAACCAAAACTATGATAATTTTCAACATAGTGATGAAGTACATCGTGGAAATAGGTGTAAAGTGCCTTTACAACTGCAAAACATTGGGGCCTGTCAGAGATTTCTACCTTTTACGGAACATCATTAATTACTGTATCGATGACCATTTCACTCTCTTAACCTGATTAATATATCGACCAATCACAGGTCAAGAATAGCAGTCGACGGGAAAACGTAGAGGAGCCGGGTCTATCGGACCTTGTGCGCATGATCAGACAGGTGTTGACCAATGGCGGGGAGGCTGTTCCTGACAAAACGATGCCAGTGATACAAAACGGTAAGCTTTCTTACACGTTCTTTTTTTTAAGAAAGAGTAAAAAGGTTCAAGATATTCGAAAACAAGACTGGTAATGAAAACATACATTGCCATGGCGACGGTGGTTGCTGTTAGGGTTATTGTTTGCATGGCACTGCCATCATTTCATGATTTTGAGGAAGCCTTAAGTCTAGAAACAGTGCACTCCTCCCCTGAGGGTATAGTGAACGAGCCCCGGGGTCACAGAAAGTGGGGCATCTGGTGCAGACAGGTTTTCCCGAAAGGTTTCCAGGAATGTGGAATGTTCTAGGAGTACGTCAGCAAACAGAGCTGGGAGACATTCCTGTGGACATTATGCCTGTGAATAAAATCCCTGTACAATCCCCAGAATTCTTGCGAACTGCACACAATACTGTACCATTAGGCTCCTCCCTCAGACGTCGCCAAAATATGTTTTCGTTAAAGCTGACCGAGGGCCAAGATGGGAATATCTTTTTGGGTGGCCTGAGTTTGGTGACGATGTGTGACTCGATAAAACTGGACTTTGGTACACACTCCCTATAATTGTAATGCGTTATATATTAGATGATTAGAAAACTGACTTTCTCTCACCCTACGCAGACATCATGGCAGACTTGTACACCCGACAAATCTACCGTCTGCAGCACCGAGTGGAGTTCCTCCAGCGACACGTGCGGGAACTGCAGAAAACCTTCACGATGTGGGATTACTTCTTAGACTACCTGCAATCAATAAACTACCTGGAATGCATTTTTCAGCCCCCTACCGACGTTTATTATGATGACATCAGCGATAGTATGGATTACGATTTGGACACAGTATATGCGTGATATGATTTTTCATTCAATATGGAGAATAACGTATTTAGAATTTACTAAGTAAACTTTAATACTATAGTACATCTACACTTATAAACGTGCGACTTATTGTCGTCAAAAAAATAAGATACTTGCACTTTTGCATCCTTGTCGTAAAGCATCAAATGCAAAAAAAAAAATGAACATTACGTTTATATTCAGTATTTTACATCTCTGGATCCTCATGACAACTCTTTGCTACTAGTACTAGCACGGAAACGAAATTGAACATATGTGATGATTTAGGTGTACAAAAATAACTGAAGTTACATGTATTGTCAGTATTTAATTTGTGTTGTATATGTAACTAATTAATATGAAAAATACATGTACGTTTAAAATCATGTCTCTTTGAAAAACATTCATTTAATTACATCCCTTTCTCTGGTATCGGATAGTCCTAGAATGTAAACGTTAAAACAGCCTTAGATCGTCAGGCTGACATACGTACGTACAGTGCATTATGTGGGTAATCAGGTGGATGACCCCGATTCGCTTGGGGTCAACTGCGAAGTGCTGTGGCTTGACCGGGGCTGCGTCTGTTTTCAGGTGAGTTAAACGATTTTTCACCTGCGTTTATCCACAAATTACGTCTTTCACGATCTAGATATGACGTTTAAGATATTTTACGGGCGTTTGTTGTCTTCTAAACCCCGCTAGGCAGTTGTACGCGCAAGTTTAATGCTATGCAAACGATGTTGGGCATAGCTAGGTTTTGTAAGGGGGAGGGGGGCACAATCTTTCGGCTTCAAAGTTGTCTTGTATCAAAATATATAATTTCAACCACACTGCTAAGGCGTATATTGTGTTGTGTATCTTGACATAGGTTGATTCTGTTGTATACGTATGGATAATTTCTAACGTTCACTAGCATATAAATCTATCGTCATTTCTTTATTTATTCAAAACCAGTATGGTGGATAGGGAGGGGCGCTAACGGTCGTTTGGTAAATCATTTAGATTTAATTTTCTCTTTGTAGAGCCATAAACGACTCACATTACAGACTCTGTGATTGGAGTAATATTCTCCGGTTATGCTTTTGAACAAAAATATGAGTAATGCCTATGATCATAATAATACATGATGAAATTAACATAAAAAAATTTAGGTATGATGAAAGCAACAATTTACCTAATATGTAATATTGACATAAACAAGTGTTAAATCTATGTTTAAAATTTGTAAAATGTAAAAGAGGGAAGTGATAGTAAATGTAGGGGAAAACGTGTAAAATAGTAAAAAAAAAAGTCATATGTAATACTAATAGTAGGTGTCAGGACAACTCGGCACCTGGGACAACTCGGCCCCTGGCCATTTGAGACAACTCGGCACCAACCCCAGGACAAGTCGGCCCCATAAATTATTTCTCAACAAATCATCAATATTTTGGGCTCCGAGAATTAGTAGCCTCCTGACAATAATCTTAACTTCATTCTTTTCTGAGACATGTTATTCTTTTTGTGATGACGGACTTGACCGCGCCACTCAAAGAGTTAAATTACGAGTAAACTCACGGGGTCATACTATGTTTAAGTATTTTCATGCCCGCCCGCCGAAAACATACGAGGATACAATTATAAAAGAACGTTGAACATTTACCACTACATGCTTCACGATTCCATGAAGTCTCTTTATCAATATAAATTGTAAGTCTAGCCGTTTCTTGGTTCGGCACGCTTTAGATTACTCGGACGGGCCGCGCCGACTTAGCGCCGCTAGCGCCAGGGGCGTTACGCTAGCGGCACAGGCCAAGTCCGTTGTCGCCATAAGAAATACTACTGTATGTCACTGAGTCTCAGAAAAAAGTTAAAATCAGAGTCAGGAGGCTTCTAGATCGATAACAGTTACAATTTTTTGACCCAAAATTCATATTATTTGCTGAGAAATTATGGGGCCGACTTGTCCTGGGGTTGGTGCCGAGTTGTCCTGAATGGCCAGGGGCCGAGTTATCTCAGGGGCCGAGTTGTCTTGGAATCTAATAGTACAGGACTTCTCTCTCTATACTACAAACTGTATTAAAATTGTGCAAAAAGACACTCATTAAATGCTTCACAAGCACCTCTTAGTTTTACTTGTAAAGCATGGATTCAATCCCTACTAGTAAATCTGCTTGGAGGTATACTCTGTTGAAGTACTAGTATACACAGTACTAGGCACTTACATGTAACACTTCCTCACTCCACCCAGGTGTGAAATGGGTACCTAAGTTCGGTTAGGGAAAGTCGTAATGAGGTCACCTTGTGGCGCTGATTGGCCCTTGTGACAGTTCCACAAAAAATATGTGGATCAAATATGTGTGTCGTGTATTACATGTATTTGATTGTTGTGATTTGTATTGATTATTATGTGACACCCTGCATCAATTCAGCCGTATAAAGGCTGTGACTCCACGGGTACTGAAGAAAGAGAAACACTTATGAATGTGATCACCATGCCAACGAGGCACATATAACATTACCTAAAACAATCTCAGATACTTTTACTCTACTCATGTCATGTTCCGACGAAACTTCCCTGTATATAGGCCAGTATATATCCGAAGCTTTAGATAAAAGAAATCATATTATATCCGCCAACTGATGTACACTCTAGTTTGTACAGTCATATATAGAACTCAAGACATGTACATTATCATGTAAGCCATGCTCCATATACATACATGTACTATATTACCTTTTTGAAATAGTATGTTATTTTCGATACATAGAACTTGTAGTCACTGTAGACGTGAGAGTAGATTTTAGATAGATATGTAATACTGAAGACTTTGCCATGTATTGTACCCGTTAGAATTGTTGTGCAATAAAGATTGACTTGACTTGACTGTTTGGACAATAAGAACTAAAACTAAAAACCAAAACCATAAATAGCTGCTGTAACATCCCACCTGATGTT
>NW_017803169.1:320535-330178 GCF_001625305.1 Branchiostoma belcheri
GCTCCTGATGGCTGACCCCGTGGGCGGGCTCCAGCAGCCGTGCCCCTGGCAGAATGCCAACATTCCCGCGGTGCTGACCGTACGCGGGAACATCGGAGATGCCGACCTGCCACACCGCCTCAACGCCATCTCCACATGGCTACAACAAATGGCACAGAAAGGTATTGTTGACGTTGTGTTTTTTCTCTTCTCTGAGTGGAGCAGTTTTTCCCATAAATTTTTCTAATGGAGACAATATTACTTACGGACCACAAGTCCTGATCCAGTGAATATCTGAACTACACTGCACTGCCCCCTAAAAAGTATCTGAGGGTTACATGTGTGTAACATCTGTGTCCATAATATCACCAGGGTCCATAATATCGCCACCTTGAGAAAAAGTTTGCTTAAAGATATTTTTACCGCAACATACCCTACATGTACATTTGATGTGTGAAGGAGTGCATACCAAAAGTATGATGCAGTAAAAATATCTTTAAGCACACTATTTCTCAAGGTGGCGATTTTATGGAACCTGGTGATATTATGGACACGGATGTTACATGTATGAGTTTTAACATTTTTGGGAAGAATACCTGATCCCTACTGTGGTCATGTCTTAAGGACTCAATATGTGTCTTGCACTTTAGAAAGATGTCCTTCTGTATCTGACTCCTATACTGTAGAAGAATTATGGTGAGAACACTGATATATATACACCTCATCTTGTAAGCTCACCTCAGTCTTTTAGCATTTGCATAATATATGGGGAAATGTTACAATGGCCTTCTTTGTTAGGATAAGACTGTCATTAGGTTGATATTTCATCATGTAATTCATGATATATATTATTCACAACAGGCAAATGATCTTATTTGTATTGTCAATAAGAATTTAGAAACATAATTTGTCAGTTGTAAGGTATTAATTTGGCAAAGGTATGAGGTTGTGGAACTCTAGTTTTCAGGACACACCATTTTTTCTGGTCCTTACTTGTGACATGTTGTCCTGCAGGTGACCAGGAAGTGAAGGTATCCCGGGTGCAGCCATGGAACAGTGTTCGTGTCACCTTCAACATCCCGCGCAGCGCGGCGCAGCGCCTGCAGCAGCTGGCAGAGACACGCAACCAGCAGCTGCGCGACCTGGGCATCCTCGCTGTGCAGGTGGAAGGTCAGTGCTCAGGGCTCAAAATACTGTAATTCCTGATTTTTTCACAGTACCGTTATGTTCACTGTTTTCACTGTCACTTCTGTACCGTGAACTTCTGTCACCAGTGCACCTATTCCCAAAAATGAATTTTGAGCCCATAAGTGCTTCATCCTCCTATATTTAGTATTCAGTATTCGAAATACATTTTTGGAGCCAGGTGTGCTACTCAAGCCAAAAACTATGTGGCAAATCTGAAATTTAGGTTGCCCTCCTGATTTTGTTGTTGTAAGTATAGAATAACTTAGGCTCATTTTAAGGTCATCTATTTATACCACACAGAATTTGATACATATTAAATTGTGGTGAATGATAACTGCACAATCAGGTATTTAGAACACTGGTTTCATGTACATACGTGAAGCGTGTGCACTGTTTTTGAAAGTTTGATTTTGAATACTAGATACGGGTTCTACAATTTTTTTGTCTAGGGACACCAAATTTTGGTACCTTTTTCATTATGTTTGAACAAAAGTACTTTTGTATAGAATTGTTTAAGCCGTAAATTACAAACACTAGGGAACAGTTTCCCTGCTATTACAAAATAAAACCACTGTGGAAGTTCTTAATATACAGTGTTTAAAAACGTGCCTTCAACTTAGTTGCAGTTGACTCTATAATAGATAAGTTCCCAAGCTTTAGACATGTAGATAGAATAGAAAAATTCGAATTCCTCATGAAACTTGACAAACCATGTATCATTCTCTCAATATGTTCGTACATCTTTGCGTCAAGAAGTGAGAAGAAGTTGAACCTGTAAATAGTAGATCACATTAGTATGTATAGTATGTAAGTGTCATTGCTGTATTCTTTTCCCTGTTTACCCATGACCTGTACTTAGTTCGTTAGAGCACAAATGTACAATGAAGGTCTTTCATTTATTCAATAATTATTCACTTTCCAGGTCACCAGGAGGTAGTGTTGAACACCCCTCCCCCCATCAGTATGACAGGACCCCCCCTGGCACCCGGCCTCCCCTCCACCGCTACCCCCCAGTTCCCTCAGCAGTCCCCCCAGGGGGTCCCCCGCCCTGCCTGGGCCACTTCCCCAGGGGGACAGGTCACTCCAGGTGAGGGTGGGGTTCTTATTATCATGGGACATGGGAGGGTTGGGAATCCTTTTTCTACACACTTTACCTGCACTGGTGCAAATACATGTAATATATGTGGAATACAACACGGGGTATTCCGTATCGCCCGAGGTATCGGCCCGGCTGCGGGTCGGATCGCCCGCAGGCCGGAGGGCGATCCGATCCGCGGGAGGGTTGGGACTGCGGGCAATGCGGAATACACCGTGTTGTATTTTATTTATGTCATACCCACCCAAGAAAACACGCCTTTCAATGCAAAAAAAGCAAGATGAGCCAAAAGTTGGTGCCGCTAAACCCTAAAATGCAACAACATCAATTCCAACGTCCGGATTCTGTATTCGAACTTTCAAAAGGGGCACACGCGGTTAGGGCGAAACACGTTCGATTCCATTTATGGAAGCCAAGGAAGCGTTCGATAATGGGTTCCGGACCGGGCTGTACCGTAAAGTACGGCCCGATCCGTAACCCGTTATCGAATGTTATCGCGGCCCGGGTATGATATAATGAAAATAACCTGCACCAGACACATTTTAGCTCCACCACTCAGAAATTAGAAAGTATGGATCATACTAAAAACTGTTCAGAAACCATGATTGCCATTGTTTTTTCTATGCTTCATAACAATGCTGGTAAATGAACACATACAGTTGTATTTATATTATAAACCCAGTACATGTACATCGGTTTCAAGCTCTGCATGTACATGTATGTATATGGTTAAATATGCTATCACTATGCAATTTTTTTATGCACTGTCTTGCAAAATATTACAAAATTATAAACCCTTAAGTAGGCTTAACTGCATGACAAAGATGAAGTGAGAGTACCAGTCAGAAAAGTAAGAAACTAGAGCTTGACCTTTTTTTCATGTTTATTTTCGCCAGGTGAAGGTATGATACCTGGACAGTTTTCACCTGTAGGGAACATCCGCCCTCCTACAGCTGCCCAGGTGCCTGCCTTCAGCTTCACTGCACAGCAGATGGGCCCTCAGAACAGGTCAGGTCACGGTGTGGTCATTTCTATCTTTCTATCTATCTTTCAGTACTTGCTCAAATAGTGATGCATACCGGTTCACTGAACTTGGATCCGGACTTGTAACAATGTTTAGGTTCAAGTCCAAAAAAACCTATAAGCCAAGAACCGAGTCCGGACTTATTACCATAAAAGACAATTTCACATACCCCTTTTCTTTCCAAACCACTTAAAACCTTCCGTAGATTGTAAAATATTTGCTGCAAAACGAAGAAAACATTGCCATCGGGCATCGTCAAGTACTGGCCTCCATGTTATGTGGCCAAAGTTTCACCCAGACAACATTGCAAGGTTGCCAACATGCAATTTTGTATATGCCAATGGGTTTAGGTCCGGACTTTTAAGTCCGGAACTGAACCTAAACCTCTGGACTTGAATCCGGAGCTGAACCTAAACTTGGGTTTAGGTTATAATGCATCACTATGCTCAAATACATTTAATTTCATTCAAGAAGGTAATATATAGCCCTTACTGTGCAAAATGCCAAAAATCAGTTACTCAAGCAACTGAATATGATTTTGGAAATGGTTAGACATTTCAGCTAGTATTCACTAGCTTTCGTCAGCGACTGAGAGTGAGAGATTAGAGGGGAAATGCAGGTTAAAAAGCACAAACTATGTGCAAAATTTGTAGGTAAATGTTTAGACATTAGAACTAGTAAGTATACTTGTGATACTCGATATCTTGAAGTTGTCACCCAATAAAGGACACTAATATGAAGACAAATATCAATACTGTACATACTAATAATCATTTCATAGCACAGATAGTTGAAACATTTAATAGATATATTAATCATGTACCAAGAAGTGGGAACATTTTAAAGAAAATCACACCATGTTGCTGGTAGTACTTGCTACACTCTGGCACAACCACAAAAAAATGTCACTCAAGTTCACTAAACCTGTTGTACATTGTTTTAAGTGTTTTCGTCTGCAATAGAAAAACAATGTGTATCCCAATTCTATAGAAATCTTATGCTATACATATAGAGCAAGCTAAGTGTGGAAAAGTCCTTTTAGAAGAATATTCTGTTTACAATTAACATGTGTTAATATATTTCAGGATGCCGATGCCGTCACCAGGTGGGTTTGTACGGCCCCCACAGGACCAGCTGCCCTTCAGACCTGAGCAGGTGCCTTCTAACACAGGTTTGTTTGTTTGTTTGTTTGTTTGTTTGTTTAGGATCTCTATCAGTGTGAATTTCACACTACTCTTCCTGGAGTCCATAGTGAATAATCAAATAGTATTTGGACCATCGCACACCGGGGCATGCCCCTACTCTTTTTCAAAAGGTGTGGTGGGTTCTTTAACTTTCGTGGGGTGTGGCTCTCCCAAACACGGGACCTCCATGTAACGTCCTATCCGAGGGACGTCCCTAACCAAAGCTAGGTACTCATTTCCACCTGAGTAAAGTGAGGAAAGTCGTGTTAAGTGCCTTTCCCAAGGTGACAAGGTGGGGTTTGAACCCGAAACCTCTTGGTTCCGGTCTGAAGACACTAACCGCTAAGCCACATGACCCCACGTACAGGTAACACAACTGTGCTGTCATCATGTGTCTGCAAACAAGCCTGCCAATTCAACTTTAGCTGTCTTTTTCAGAGAAAGATTAACCATACTACATGACATTGCACTACTACATGTACATACAATTACATGATCAAATACGTGTACATACTATGATTTAATTCAATCAGGTATTTCTCAATGATCATGCAATACAGTTCCAATACATTCACTGAAACACAATGTCATACTTCCCAGAAGCCTGAAAACTCTTATTTTTAAATTAAATGTTATTATCAGCCACACAACTGGTTGAAAGGAAAAATGAACTATGCAATTTGTGGACATTCACAAGTTTACATTCCACCATTGCAAGTAAAAGCAGCTTTAGCAGCTTTATTCAACTGAGCCCCCAACATGCCAAAATTTAGCTTCTAAATAAAATTTGAAATGAGCAGTGCTGTGTACCTAAACCCACATTTAGGTTCAAGTCCAGATTCAAGTCCAGAGGTTCAGTTCCGGACATGTAAGTCTGACCTTAACCCATGGCATATACAAAATTGCATGTTGGCAACCTTGCAATGTTGTATGGGCAAAACTGCGGCTACATACATGTAACAAGGAGGCCAACACTTGACGATGCCCGATGGCAATTTTTTCTTCATTTTGCAGCACAGTTTGCAATCTATGTTGGGTTTTAGGTGGTTTGGAAAGAAAAGGGGTACGTATGTGACATGTTTTTTTTTTTGTAATAAGTCCAGAAACAGTTCTTTTAGGTTTTTTTGGACTTGAACCTAAACATTTTTACAAGTCCGGAACCAGTCAAGCAAACCAGTACACAGTAACAGTAACATGTACAAAATGTATACCCAACAACTTTCAATGGAAAGCTGGATTTTATTTATTGAGAATTTAGTTATTATTGTTTTAGATATGCATTCTTCTGTAGTTTGTGAAAAACTGTATGAATGGTTTGTTTTCTCCAGGAGGGCCCCCAGACCAGGTTGGTTTTCCTCCGACCCCCCAGAACTTCCCCCGAGGTTTCCCCCCTGGTTTTCATCCTGATGGTAGCTCCGGTTTCCCGGGAAACCAAGGACCACCCGGCCCCATGCAGGGACAGGTGAGAACAGAAAAAATATTTATTTTTTTTAATTTCTGTTTTATTTAATCAGGGTAGAAACCTCAGTGCTATTTAAAAACACTGCTTTTCAGGAATGCCCTGTACATGACAACAAGTTACACATGAAAACAATGAAACCAACACATTAAACAATACATAAAGTTACAGAACAACCAAGCGTCAAAACAGCATCGTTTACCGTAAATCAATGTCGTAAGCAAAAAAAAACTTTAGATCCAACACAAAAAAATTCTCTCACCTAGAGCTTTCGACCAGTCACTCTGGTCTTCCTCAGTAGACTGACCCAGTGAAGCTTGTCATGTGGCTTCTTTGAAGTGTGACGTCAACACTGGGTCAAAGGTATCCGGTAGACGATGACAAGCCTCACTGGGTCAGTCTACTGAGGAAGACCAGAGTGACTGGTCGAAAGCTCTAGGTGAGAGAACTTTTTGTGTTGGATCTAAAGTTTTAACTCTAAACATGTAGCTACCAAGAACACAGATAAACTTTCATGATAGTACATATGTGTATAGTGCACATTTTAGAGGAACATGTTGATAACACATCTCTGTGACCATCACTGCTCTTGTACTTTGTATTTCTGACTTTTTCGATTGCATCTCTACAGATGCTCCCCTCCATGCAGGTGCGAGGTGGCGCGACCCGGCTTCCAGTCCACCACCTCCTGCACAATGCCGGACTGGCCCAATCTGCCGGCGGGGGAGACCCTAACCTGCAGGGGAGGGATGTGACCCAGAGCAGCCCACTGCTGGTCAACCTGCTGCAGAATGACATCTCAGGGAACGCCAACATCTCACTAGCAATATCACGTACTACACAGTCTCTCATGCAGGTAAGGAGAACACCAACATCTCACTAGCAATATCACGTACTACACAGTCACTCATGCAGGTGAGGGGAACGCCAACATCTCACTAGCAATATCACGTACTACACAGTCACTCATGCAGGTGAGGGGAACGCCAACATCTCAGTTTCAGTTTCAGTTTATTTTATTTAACCAGTAATTACAACTCAGGCCATCCCGGCCTGTTTTTCAGGTAATCCTGGATACACATAAAAGTACACACAACAAATACACAGTACATAAACTATTACTAAATTACAACATCCTAAACATCAACAGTGTCAAAATCCTGCACCTAATGTTCTGAATAAAAGTCCTAAGAAGTCCTGCTCCTAATGAACTGTTTAAAAATCCTGAGAAGTCCTGCTTCTAATGTTCTGTTTAAAAGTCCTGAGACTAAGGAGCTGTCGTTGCTGTATCGGAAGAGTGTTCCACAGGTAAGGACCATAGTACTGTAGACTGCTCCTGTACGCCGTGACTCTTGCTGGTGGACAGCAGAGTAGGTGAGGGTCGTAGTCATTGAGACGCTTTAACTCTGACCGAGTAGTCCGTACACTTAATGTTGGAGCAGTCTCCCACTTGAACAGAGATGACATGTACACCGGCGCACCTCCACGAATCGCCTTAAAGACATTAACGAGAGTTGTAATTTCTGTTCGTTTGCGCACAGAATCTATCCCTGCCTCAGCTCGCAGGTTAACCGCTGAGACATGGTCCTGGAGTTTGTGACCTGTAATAAGCCTTGCAGCTCGGTTGACCAGTCTGTCCAGCTGTGACATAAGAGTCTTGTTGCTCTGTACAAGACTTGGCAGCCATGCTGTGGCACAATACTCCAGATGAGACAGTAATAGTGTCTGGTACATGGTACGCAGAACTTCCTTTGTAACAAAGGCTCTAGCACGCCCCATGGCTCCGAGTCCGCTAAGAAGCTTCTTCGTGATTCTGTGCACATGAGCTGCCCACCTGAGTGATGGGTCAAGAGTAATGCCCAAGTAGGTGAACGAGTCAACTTGCTTATATACGTTCACACCGTCTGTTATGTTGACGGATGTCCCAGCATGCCTCAATTTCTGAGGGAGCCCGAAGAGCATCGATTTGGTCTTGTCAGGATGTACATGTAACAGCAACTTATTTTCGTTTAGCCATTTTACAACTCACTAGCAATATCACGTACTACACAGTCACTCATGCAGGTGAGGGGAATGCCAACATCTCACTAGCAATATCACGTACTACACAGTCACTCATGCAGGTAAGGAGAACGCCAACATCTCACTAGCAATATCACGTACTACACAGTCTCTCATGCAGGTGAGCAGATAGACAACACATTACTTATCATGCGATTTTTAGAATAAACAAGAAGAGTTTTAAAAAAGCACCTTGGTGACATACATGTATTGATAGTTATTCAAATTAAGGACATTACTATGTAACAGTAGTTGTATGGTTTACATTTTGAAATTCATAGCTTCTGTATTCAGTGTATTTTTAACTTTAAGTTAATAATATATACATGTACAATTAAGAACAGGTCTTGTATATCATACATGTGTACATGATCAGAGAGTTTCTCTAATTCAACATAGGGAATATGATAATTTTTTTTAATGAAATTTCTATGAGAATTACATTTTTTGTACAATAAAGGAGCAATCACCCTTACAGTGCATTTTGTGTTTCAAGTGTGTTATTGAATGTTGCATAGAAACTTTTTTTGGTTTTGACAGAAAATCACAGTGCATTGCTACCAGGACTGTCACTTCTTTATAATTGTAAACATTTTGTCTTCTTTTCTGCAGCAGGGTGGCATGCAGGGAAACCTGCAGCAGCAGCTGGCCATGCTGCAGCAGAGCGGGTTGCTGCCGCAGGGTAACATGGCCTCCCCGGGCGCCCTGCAAAACATGCTGCAGCAGGCCGGGATGTTACAGCAGCAGCAAGAACAGCAGCAACAACAACAACAGCCTCCGCCAAAAAAGCCGGCCAAGCGCCGCGACCGCTCGCGAGCTCGGCAGCGTAACAAGTCCAACCAGCAGGCGGACGCGGCGGGACTCCACACCGTCCCTCCGCTGCCCTCGCCGCAGTCCGCCATGTCGGGATCGCCAGCTTTGTCCGCCGGGTCCCCGGCTCTGTCTGCCTCCCCCAACATGTCTGCCTCGCCGTCCATGGCAGGGGCAGGGGGGATGGCATCTCCCAGTACACAACACTTCCCCAGCGCCCCCTCCCCCTCCATCCAGCAGGGCTTTCCGAGTACCTCCTCCCCATCCCTACCCCAGGGGTTCCCTCGGAACTCTTCCCCTGCCGTCCAGAACAACTTCCCCACAACGTCCTCTCCTGCTGTCCCTCCTAACTACCCCTCTACCTCGTCCCCGGCTGTCCCGCCTAACTTCCCCCCTACCTCGTCCCCAGCCGTCCCGCCTAACTTCCCACCATCCTCTTCTCCGATGCAGCCAGGGTTCCCCCCGAGCTCGTCACCTGCCATGCAGCTGCCCACCAGTACAGCCTCCATGCCTCCGGGCTTTCCCCCTACGTCTGCATCAGGTGTTCCACCTGGCTTCCCGCCATCATCAGGTGCCCAGCCCCACTTCCAACCTCCGTCGTCTGTCGCTATGCAGCAGCCCGGCTTCCCGGGCATGCCCGCGCACGCCAACATGACCCAACAACATCAGAACTTCCCCAACAACCCCCCACCATCCTTCCCACAGGCCATGCCCGGATCCTCCCCCATGCACACCCCCTTCTCCAACTCCCCCTCCCCTACCATGCAGCAGAACTTCCCCCGGACATCCCCCTCTCAGTCCCAACCCCCCCTCCCCCCAAACTTCCAAGGCCCCTTCCCGAA
>NW_017803169.1:330338-354520 GCF_001625305.1 Branchiostoma belcheri
ACCGCCCCCCACAACCCGGCATGCAGCAGTTCTCTAACCCCTCCCAAATGTTTCCCAACCTGCCTCCCAACGCTCAGTTCCCCAACATGAGCCAACGTTTTCCCAACCCTTCCCAACAACCCTTCCCCTCCCAACAACAACAGTTCTCCAACATGTCCCAGCAGAGATTCCCTCCCTCGTCTTCTCCTAACTTCCAGTCCCCGTTTCCCAACACCTCCTCTCCCAACGCCTCCATGGCGGCTTTCATCAACCAGATGCAGAACTCGGCGGCGAAGGCGGCCATGTCGAACAACGCCAACGTTCCGCCGCACGTGTTGAACATGCGGGAGGGCGGCAGGGGAATGAATGAAGGACCCAGCCCGCTGGCCAGTCTCAGTAACCAGGTGGGACAGGTGCCGCAGCCGCCGATGCCACCTGGCATGGGTCAGCAGCGCTCACCTGGTCCTAACAAACAGCAGGCCATGCCACCTGGTGAGTTACTGTTAAACTTTGTTGAACTTCGCAGTACCTCGATTTATGGTAGGAGGGATAGGATCTGATTTTTACAGTGCTATAAAATTGTAGTTGAAAGAATTCTAGTAATACAGTTACTGTGTACAGTAGTAATATATACTTGTAACGGTAGACATAAGTCACAAAGTACTAGTGGAGACATCATCACAAAAATAAAACCGTTGTGGGAGTTTCACAATTTACCATTAATAACTGTAATAATGATTTCCCCTGCCATTTTTGTTCACATAATTTGACCGCATTACCCTTAAAATAGTACTTCGCAAATTTTGTATCTACATTCACAATGTCATGTACAAATTGGCAATGGTACATGACTTTGTACAATGCCATTACTTAGGTCATCACACAGGTGCAGTACCAATTCTTCTTGGTTCAAGATGAAACTAAGAAGTGTAAATGGGTGTATTTGAAGATTGTGATTGTTACAAACAAGAGTTCATACAAGATCATATTGGGGTCCAATTAGTAAATTTGAGTGAACCACAACAGAATTACCAGTATCAAAGGCAGTCTGAAGGAAGACCCCCACTTCGTCTGTAGCCAGTGTAGTGTTACTTTTCTCTCAAAGATGTTCCAAGTATGCATAATATAGATTCTGAAATGATTGTTTACAACATTTTGTGTTATTTTACGTCTGTAACTCAAGTGTTTGTTGTTATTCCGATGTTTGTCCAGGTGGTATGAAGGATGTGCCCTTTGACCCCCCGACGTCTGCGCACAGTTTCCTGCAGGGCCAGGCGGAGTTCCAGTCTGCGTTCCTGCGCTACGTCCAGAGTCAGCAGAGACAACCCCCTCCCCGCGGGGGGCGCAGGGGGTCCCCAGGGGCAGCCACGTCCCCGGGGCTGGCAGGACTAGGACCCCCGGGGGGCTCCCACCCCACCCCGAGCACCCGGGCCGACGTTCCCCCCACCCGGGGGACCTGGACCCTCCCCGGGGTCAGCATCCCCCCACCAACCAACAATGGAACCTCCCCTGGGACCAGGGGCCATGCCCTCCGTGTCAATGGGACCAAATAACGGGACACCAAATGTGCCTGATAATCCATCTCCAGCGAGCAATACCACAACCCCCCCTGTGGAGGCAACCCCCCAGAACATGGGACACCCCTCGATGGGACCGCCACAGGGGCCGAATGGACCTGCACAGCCACCCCCTGTAACAACTGCACCATCCCTGGGACCACCCCCTGGGACAGTGGGACCACCTACCGGGACAGCTACACCACCTATTGGGACAGCAGGACCAACCATTAGGACATCAGGACCACCTCTCCGGACAGCAGGACTGCCCCCTGGGACAGCAGCACTAACCCCTGGGACAGCAGGACCAGCCATCGGGGCAGCAGCACAGGGACTCCGGACAGCAACACCAACCCCTGGGATAGCAACACCAACCCCTGGGACAGCAGGACCAGCCCTTAGGAGTGCAGGCCTCTCTCCCAGGCTGGCCTCACCAATGCCTCACAGTTCTTCCCCTACTGCAGGGAAGACACCAGGCCCAGGTACAGTACATGCAACTAGAAATCACACAGCACGTCAGCAGAACGCAGTGTGCCTGCATGTAACCAAGATTTTCACGGTTTTGGTAGATGTCTGACACAACATTTGAAAAATATAGACATAATTTCATCCTTAAATATGTGCATCAGTCTCAAATAAGGCATTCTGCTGAAGTGTAATGTATAACAGATCACGGTTCTTTTCATGTGTAATGCGTTAGGCAAATGTGATAGATCACACAGACCCACTAACAAACAATGGATCGTCTGGCTCACAGTGTGAGTCCCACTCAAAAATTATATATATATTGATTATAGTTTGTGTGACTAAAGTCCATACAGCAGTTTGATTGTTTTAATGTTCTTCCTTTTACAGCAATAAATCAGACTGAGTGATAATACAAAATGTGTATCTGTGTATACTGTGGTTGTCTTTTAACTATCTTTTTTCTTTTTTTCAAAGTCAAATTTTACTAGAGGTTGTGTAGCAGGTTTTCTCCAGTTCTTTATTTGTGTCCTAGGGAATAAGACAGGTGGGCTACATGTAATACAAGCATCATGTTTCCAACCTTACAGGTACCAGTCAACAAAACCAGTCTGTGCCAGATCTGTCCGGTATGAACCAGTCACAGCCAGACCAGACTGGAAAGTCAGGTCCATCAGGGGATAACACAGCCTCACAGGCACCTGGGGAGACAACGCAGAGTCAGCTGCAGGGCCCTGCAGAGTCGCTAGGGGGAAACGGAACAGCTTCAAACGTGGCGGCGGAACCAGACAACGTTAAGGCGCCCGGATCAATCGCCCAGCAATCAGTTACACATGGTACGTGCGATAGCCACAATTGTACATGTATGTGCATTATACATTCTGCATTAAGATAATCAGTTTCAACAGGGTTTACAGTACATGTACATTGTATATTGGAATGTTATGTTGCACAATTTTTTTCTGGACAGCTGATGGCAAGGTCACAATCATCGCACATGTACATGTACAATGTCCACTTGCTCAAGGCAAGTAAAAGCACTGTTACTGTGTTAGGGCAAGTGCATATTCCCCATATGCCCAATTGGCAAGTCAATTTTTTGGATGTGGCATTATGCCCCAGTGTTTGGAGCAAAATCACTCAAAATTTTTTCATAATGTATTCCCATATACATGTATCTTATTGATGACAGTCAAAAGTATGACTTTTTGTCAGAATCATTAATTTTGCAAGTCTAAAACCTCCTTACTTTGGGAAATACTCAAGTCAAGCATGGAACAATACAAAGTTTTTTTTTTACTGAAACAAATTTCCTTGCACAGAAATATGTCATTAATTTTATATTTTGCATTTGGCAAGTGAAAAGTTGACATTTTTAGGTCTAAGACTGTGAGCCTTTTCAGCTGAATTTTACCAGACAATTATCTCAAAAATGTCCTTTACAACCATACAACAATTGCAGAAGTATGTGACCTGGCCCTAGCTGCATCCTTTTGTGTGTGTTTCTTTCCAATGATTCCTTCCCACATTGTCCACACACTGAGGCTACCGTATGGTCCCACAGAGAAAGCAGGCGCAAAGGAACAAGCCAGCACTAGTTCACCATCAGTACCACCAGAGGTACAAGGTAATGGTAAAACCTCATGTACAGCCTCCCAGGTGGACCCACAACCTGATGCATCTGGCACTGGTCAAGACAAACCAGAGGGGGAAGGTGGAAGCATGGGGGAGGGGGTGAGCAAGGGTGGAGCACAGGAGGATACAACCCCGCCCCAGGACAGTGGTAGTGAGATGTCGGCAAGCGAGGGGGGAGGTGGGGGAAAGGGAGAGACTGTTGGCATGGCAACAGAGGTGGTAGCCCCACCTAGCAACCAGGAAGGTAGGGAGCTTTCTTCCTTTGAAGTGTGGAAAGTACATGTAGGGCAGCAGGTTGGCAGAATGCACTGCGCCTGTGAGAAAGCCAGATTTTTTACAGTTTTTGTTTGTGCACAGTGTTGCATCTGACAATCAGAATTTTCTCTGTTGCAGACAACATCTTTTCTGACGCAACTTTTCAGAACCGTGAATGAGATGTCATCCTTAGGCCACACCAATTTACTTTGTTGGTTCTTGGATTTTTTCAGAAAAAATATGAAGCGACAGGGCGAAAAAAAAATAAGAATGTAAAAAGGGCTAGACATCCTATTATAGCCCCAAATGCTGCTATTATAGAAGCCAAGGAGTCAACACAATAGGCTGGGTTAATATTTAAACAATGAATTATGAACTTTTAATCAAACCACTGCATTGATAGTTGGAAAAACTGTAACAACTAGGAAGAAAAGGACTTTCCTCAACTGCAAATCAGAAAAAAATGAAAAGGCGAATACGAGAACCAACAATTTGGCCTGAAATTTGTAAATATGACCCTAAACTGCCAAAGCGCTATGCACAATTATATAGTACATTCAGGTATCGCACAGGCTCAATAGGTTCTGCCAACGTGCTATGTAGGGCTAGGAAGGTACACAGTCTAGCTGAAAGGCACTGTCGTCAGTCTCTGTGCCTTCCAGCAAGTTTGTGCACCTTTAGTTTGTGAGGTGTGCACTTCGGTGTGTCTTGTTAACTTTGGAGTTGCACTTGACACTGAGCTTGCTTTTGTATAACCACACCTTCTTTTTGGCTTTTGTAGCGATGCAGTGCAGAAACTAATTCTACTCATACTAATCTCAATAGCTTGTCCAGCGTGGTTGGCATTGTATATGATTTTTTTTGCAAATCTTTGTATAAAGAAGTGATTCAACGTTCTTTTTCTTCCTTTTCTCTATAGAGTCTATCCCTGTGAGCTCCATGGAGACCTCATGTTCAACTGGTGGCCCTGTTCAAAGTGGTTCAGAAGTCAAGGTATGTTTAAAAGGGTGACCCTAAACAATTCACTTGAAACCTACATGTACCTCTTTAATGTCTGTCTACATGGTATTGTGTACAAATCATGATCAAGAGTCATCGTATAAGTTAACATATAGTATAGTATAGTATAATAACTAAAAAAAATCTGTCCTTAAAACATGTGAAAAAGTCCTGCAAAAGATGTACAATTTTCACCTAAATCGTGTTCATTTCTCGTGTAAAATCTGTGTAGATGTCCGTATAGATACAGTGCATAATTGCGCGTGATTACATGAACCGGTATGTGTTATATACATGTAATACATTATGCAGATAGCCTAACAGAAATACAGCTACATGTAATTAGTTCACATGTTTTATGTGGCTTTTGCATGGGTTTTAAGCCCTTGTTACATAACTTTTACATGGCTTTCAATTGCAATTAAAAGGCAATTTGCTTGGCACAAGAAATACATGTAAACATGTTAAAAGTCGTGAGAAGGGCAGTTCATCGAGATCTATATATTAAGCTTTTAGCTACTTTGATGTATTTTCAAGTTGGTAGATGCACTAAGTAGATATAAAAACCATCATGTTAGATTTTAAGTCACTTTAGAAACTAAATGTTCTTGTTCCTTTTTTTTTCTAGCAGACACTGGATGTGCAGCAAGAAAACACAACAACAGAGGCTGGTAACAAAGATCTCCCCCCAGCAGGTGAGGGAGGAACTGCAGCGCCGACAAAACAGGCAGGCAGCTCAGAAACAGCAGCTGCAGTACAGCAGGAGCTGCCAGGGGGCACAGGTGGTACTACAAACAGCACTTCAGGTCAACCTGCATCAGGTCAACCGGCGTCTGGAACAGGTTAGGGACATTTTCTTACTGTAAGGCCAATATATTATCAAAATTAATCAACAATTATTGTTGATTTGATAATATAATGTCATTGACATCCTCTGGGAGCCCCAAAACTGACACGAGCGTGCAAATAAAAATAAAAGTTTAGGCCACACCAATTTAATTCCTTGGTTAATGGATTCGCCCGCTTCATTTTTTCTGATTTGAAAATAAAAATAAAAATTCAGAATCAACTGCAAAATGCTCTTATTTTGCTCTGAACAGTTGAAAACAGCCCTTTTCCTCCTAGTTGTTACAGTTATTCCATGCAGTTGTATCAATTTTAAAAAATAAAAGTTCAAAATTCATTGTTTAAATTTTGAACCAGCCTGGTGTGTTGACTTCATTGCTCCTATCGTACCATTTTGGGCCATAATAGGATGCGTAGGCCCATTTTTATTTTTATATTGTCCGCCCGCTCCATTATTTTTCTAGAAAAATCCGTTAACCAAGAAATTAAATTGATGTGGCCCTAGTCCAAAAAAAAGTTTTCTTCATTATGAAATCTACGTGGTCATGAAGGTTTAACAAATGACATATGGTATGGCGAATTATATAAGTCTTCAAATTAATTTCTTTACATTTTCATCTTTTTTGTTTGATTTTGGCATTCTACGACATTGGTATCGTTTTCCAATGTTTGTTTTTTTCAACTTTTGCTCATTTTGCAACTGTTTTGTACGATTTACAGTATGGTTGAAAACTTTTTTTTGAAAACGGTCAAAAATTCATGCGCGTGCGGATGTCACCATATAATCTAATCAGCATGGCTTAAATAAAAATATAATATATTACTAATGGTTTTATGTTTTCCTCACTGTAATCATATGTTAATACATGTATGTCATGCTAGTTAAATGTATAATTGTTTCAGCCAGAACACAAAATACTATGAATGCCTCTTTTCTCTTTCCACTACAAAATCAAGTCCCTGAAACATAAAACAGAAGTTAACAGTATTCTCTTTATATTTTAAAATACAGACAATGTTGTGGATCAGTTTGAAACAATGTCAGATAATTCTAATAAATAGTATGTAACCTTTATGAATTTAGTCTCTTTGATTGCAGTAGTTAGAAAGGTTTATTGAATTGTGCTCATTTTTTTCTTTAGCAGATGACAAGAAAGGAGAAGAAAAAACTCCAGAAGTCCCGACTTCGTCTCAGGAGCAGACTGCCAAGAAACGTGAATTACCTAAAGATCTGGGTGAGTTAAGAATGTTTTTTCAACACTTTCACATGTATATAAACAAAGATGGAATCCAAACAAAACTGTCTGTAGTTGTCTATGCTCAATCAAGAGACTGAGCAAATTAGTCTTGCAGTTAGATGAGAAAATGTTGGGTGTAACACGTCGTTTGGTGTAATATAGTCAGCCGCGCAGCGTGGCTGCAAAGCTGGCCAGGTATGTTATGCCAAAGGGCAGTTATACCCGCTAAACAGGTACAGAATCTGATACAGATCTACAGAAATTTGACCACTATGGCCAGGTAACCACAGTGTCCGTACCTGATCACCAGCAATAAGCGACACAAACACAACAGCCTTATTCACTGGTGTCTGTCACATTTTTGAATTGACTTCATGGGGTGATTGACTGTTCTCTTACTGTTGTTGTACATAAAAAAAGGGTTGCAATGACTGTGACACGCACATCAAATGAAAGTGGGTTCAACTTTTAGAAAATGCCATGAGGGCTAGGAAAAAATGTTGTGTTTCCTGTTTCCTGACCAACGCTAAAAATATCTGCTAACCCTAGCCATTATTTTTGTGTGGACCCCTGCAAGGGACACAGATTTTTTTGAGCTGATGGACCTTTTCTATTTCCATGATCTGACACCTGAGTGATGAAACATTGTACAATTGGTTTTCCAACATTAAGGCCACAACAATTTAATTTGTTGGTTCTCAGACAGTTGAGGAAAGTCCTTTTCTTCCTAGTTGTTACAGTTTTTCCATCTATCAAAGCAGTGGTTTGATTGAAAGTTCAAAATTCATTGTTTAAATATTAATAGTAACCCAGCCTTTTGTGTTGACTTCATTGCTCCTATAATAATTATTGTAGCATTTGGGGTTATTTTTTTCGCCCTGTCCTTTCATATTTTTTTCTGAAAAAATCCTAGAAACAACAAATCAAATTGGTGTGGCCTAACATTGAAAATGAAAGTGTCCTCATGTAAGTTTTACTTCAATTGTTAAACTGTACTGTGTTAGTTGGATCACTAGAGATTGCCGAAGTTTTAAAAAAGAGAAAGAAAAACTCCCTAACTATTGACACAAATTGTTTTCAGGACTTAAATAGGAAACACAACATTTTCTACATGTTTGATGTGCATACTTCTGTTTTCATGCGGAATCATTTTAATTTCTGTGTTGTTCTTTCATCTTACAGAAGAGAAGGGCCCCTCCCCACTCAAGCAGAGCAAGTCATAGCAGAATTTCATCCCACCAACCTTCTGTTGTCATTGTTTTACACATACTAAACTTGCACCTGGTCACATGTTTGGTGTAAGATTGTAACAAATTGGTTAATACAAAGTAGGCAAGAGGTATTTTTGTGGGGGGGTTGAATTGTTCATGGAGTAACTGTAAATTCAGAAACTTTTGCAGTGTGAATTAGTGACTTGTAGTCAGTACTTATTTCAACCACAAACTTCAAACAGTGCAAAAACTTTTTCCCTCCTACGACCACGAAAGTAAATTTTACAGAAGCTTGCAGTTCTATGAAAGACAAGATTATTTCATAATACGTTTTACAATGAATGATTAAAAAACGTCATTAGGCCACACCAATTTAATTTCTTGGTTAACGGATTCGCCGCTTCATTTTTTTCTGATTTGCAAATAAAAATAAAAATCCAGAATCAACTGCAAAATGCTCATATTTTGCCCTGAACAGTTGAAAACAGACCTTTCCATCCTAGTTGTTACAGTTATTCCATCTTTCAATGCAATGATATCATTAAAAGTTCAAAATTCATTGTTTAAATTTTGAACCAGCCTGGTGTGTTGACTTCATGGCTCCTATCGTACCATTTTGGGCCATAATACCATGCCTAGGCCTATTTTTATTTTTATTTTTTTTTCGCCCGCCCTCTCCATTATTTTTCTAGACACATCCGTTAACCAAGAAATTAAATTGGTGTGGCCTTATGTCTTGTAATGCAATAATACACCTACATGTAGTCTATCACTTCTATGTAGATAAGACCAAGACACAACAGTTAAATACACAGGAATTTGAGTGACCAATATACATGTAAGTAATGAGTGTGGATACTTCAATTTGTGTTACACAAAATGGAGAAGTAGCTATGGTGGTGTTTTAACCACTGGTTTGTTAACCTTGTTCTTGTGGTGGTACGATGTATCAAAGTGCCTGCTTCACTTTAACCTCTGGTATGCCAAGTCAATGTAAATCAGTACTGATTTCAACCAGTGTAGCATGCTGACAGTTAAATTTTGGTTCAATTTAGGTTGACCTTGTTAAAATTTTGAGTTCACTCAATTTTTTTTTTTTTTGGAGGCTCCTGTTTTATATTATATGTACATATGTGTGTATGTTAACAATTAAAACACTATCATATACTGTATGTGTGAATGTTAACATAGCAATGGTTGTGTATGTTGTAGCTGACATAACTACAATATGTAAAGTGTATGTGACATTGTGTAGTTTTTCTGACAAGTATGTGATTTAAAAAAGCCAAGTAGCAGCTACTTTATTTTATGTACAATTTATATCACTGACTCACTTTGGTGTTACACAAGTAAAACATGTAAATGCTATGTCCGTGTTTTGTGCATTCCTTTGTGCGCCACCTGGCAGATCAGAAATAAATTGCAGGTTCTTATACTGCTGTATACAAATTATGTATTTGCACACGACGTAAGTTAAAGGGGCATTATGAAACATTTTGCGCCAGAAATTAAAATATTTAACTGAAAAATCGTGGAAACAAATGCAATTAACTTAAACTTCTTAAAGTAAATGTGCTAAAGTAACTATTTATACAATGTCACACGAGGCACAGTAAGTTTGTGGAACCACCACATAATACCAGAATGTAAACAAACATGGCGGACAGCTGTCAGGTCGTCATGGGGGATTTCAGGAAGGCAATGATTGCATGCTAATCACGGAAAGTCTGAAATCTACAATTTCTTATCTTACGAATGAATTGTACCCCTGTAACCGAATTGTTCTTAACACCAGGACACAATGGCCAAAACTATACATTTTGGTCTGAATTCCGACTCTAAAAATAGCAACAAGACTGGCAATGAAAACATGGTGGTTGCTGTTAGGGTTATTGTGTGCATGGCACTGCCATGATTTCATGATTTTGAAGGAAGCCTTAAGTCTAGACAGATACAGTGCACTCATCCCCAGAGTGTATTGTGAACGAGCCCCGGGGTCACAGAAAGTATAATTAGGGCAGACAGGTCTTCCCAAGGGTTCCAGGAATGTGGGCATAGATGTGGGTCAGAGGAATGCCTGTGGGCATGCCGCATGCCTGTGGACAAAATGCCTGTACCATTCCTAGAATTCAGAATTCTTGCAAACTGCGCACAATACTGTATCCTTAGGCTCCTCGCGATACATAACAACATGTTGACAGACCCGTTCAGTGTAAACACAGGAGTCAAACAAGGATGTATTTTATCCCCTCTTCTATTCTCTCTGGCTATAGACTGGCCCATGAAAATGTCACGAAAGATAAAAACAGAGGCATACAGTGGACGATCAATTCAGTATTAGAAGATCTAGACTATGCCGATGACTTGGGGCTCCTCTCAAGCAGACATACTGATGCACAAGAGAAAACAGGAAGATTAAATGAAACATCCAACTCCATTGGGCTCAAAGTAAATGAAGGAAAGACACAAGTCCTGAGGAAAAACACTACAAATAACGCCCCAATTGTGGTTAATGGAAAAGATCTAAAGGAAGTCAAAGAGTTCACTTACCTAGGCAGTAAAGTAACTGCAGATGGAGATTGCAACAGGGAGGTGGACTTAAGGATCAGTAAAGCAAACCAAGCTTTTGCAATCCTCCGGCCAGTATGGAAGAACAAACAAATACATACCAGGACAAAAATCAACATCTACAGAAGTAACGTCCTCAGTGTTCTCTTATACGGAGCTGAATGTTGGAAAGAGACATCTTACATCAAAAACAACTTAATGTCTTCCAAAATAAATGTCTGCGTAGAATACTAAAAATCTTCTGGCCAAAAACGATCTCCAATAGAAATCTCCATCTAAAAACAAGACTCACGACAATAGACCAAATGTTGATAAACAGACGAGGGAGATGGTTAGGTCATATATGCCGCATGCCACCAGATAGTATCAGCAGAACAGCTCTAAGATGGACGCCTCAGGGCAGGAGACCTAGAGGACGACCGAAGGAAACATGGCGAAGAACTATCGACAAAGAAGTGCGGAGCCATGGTTTCACTCTCGATGAGGCACCAAAGATGGCAGCGGACCGGGCCAGATGGAAGACCTTCCTTCTGCCTTTTATATATAGAGCCATGCTGGCTCAGAAGAGGACTAAGTAAGGCTCCTCCCTGAGACGTGGCCAAAACAATTCAAAATCACAAATTTTCAGTGGAGTATGACAAAAGAATTTATAATGTTCTTTGGGCATGTCTCCAAGGCACCGGTACCTATTTATCAAATTCCAGATAATACAAGGGCACAGGGACCAAAAATGTACATTTTGTCAGTAAAATTTTTTGTCATTATTGATTAGCCTGGGTGCCATCCTCCGTAGTTTCTGCATCACTTAATATATGGCCATTCACACACCCGATGCGAACCCATGCATCACACAGAATGAACACACTGACTCCTCATGTAGTGTTAGGCCGTGTTTAAGTGAAATCACCCAAGGCGGTTTACATGTGGTTTCCCCCGAAGCCGGTTTCAAGTGGCTCCATGTGAACGCTCCGAAATCACATTGAAAGCGCCTCGATCCCAAGTCACTTCTAGAGGTGGTTTCGAATCGGTTTCCCCGCATCGCGATTTGCGTCTGAACGCAATGTGATTTCAATGTAACTTCACCTGGTCATGGATTACGGGGTGATATTTCTTTATTTATATACAATACCAACTTTTAGGTGGCAGCAACTTAAAGAGCAGTAATGGTCAAATAATGTGTCCGTTCTAGGGCGAGCTTCACCGCCTCTGGCGGGACCACGTCGGCATTCGGCCGAGATACGCTGGGAGGGGGGCATCAGCATTAGCAGGTCGTTGACCTCTGACATTAATAACACGCCATCTTGCGTGTTATCATCAAACAGCAATAAATGTAGCTCAAGCGAATTGTGATCGGACACGGTTTCACCAGATGTGAGGAATGTGAGTTACCCGAATCGCGGTTTGGGTGATTCCGCTTTAACAGTACAGTAGGTGTGACCGTGTGCCTGGACACACGCACCGCATCGTCGAATCATGTCCCTAATATACCTTTTCCACACCTGGAGATCACGCACTGTCCACGTGATCTCTCACCTGTTGTCCACACCTGCGTTACTGCAGAAACTTAATTTCACGCTAATGACTTCGTCAAACGCTAGAAATTTCCATTTTCAACCGGTTCCCTAATGTCACTGGCTACCCCGGAGCCGGCGGAACCTACGGGGGACGGCACCCAGGCTAATCATTGACAGGGCCACCTTGTCAACAGCCTCAGGTCTACGTAAAACCTGTCTGACAACTTGCAGACACTAGCGTCCAAAATTCAGTCCCGCAAAGGAGGCTATGCCTAGTATTTCCGTGTTTTAATAAAAAGGTCCCGCCTTTTGAATTTAACAACAAAAAATTATCAGATCCTCGATTTACCACCTGAAACGCGTCTATTCTGCGTGTTTCCGCCGCCCGTTTGGATCCAAAGCCGCGGCGAATCTACTGGAAACCAGCGTGGACTGGAGCAGCCAGCCGCCGGCTCGACTCCGGGGGAGACCGTTTCTAGTCGGCTCAGATAGCCCCGGCGTGCCGGAGTTCCTACAGCCGCCGAGGGAGGGGTTCCCGCCCGTGTATGTCCCCGCGGAGAACGGGGAGTTCTCGCCAGAGGAATGGGCGGTCGCGGTCCGGGAGGCGACACGGGACGAGGTAGGCGTCGGTGCCGTGCTAATTCGCGGCATGCCGCTGCGTACAGCCAAGGATTTTTCCAGGTATCTATTAGTAAACATTTTCAAGATACATTTGGTAAACAGACGGTGTACATATTCATTAGGTCAGAGTATGCTGCAAACCTGCATCATAGGGGGCACATAGCAGTTTATTTTGGGTCTCAATTCGATTCTGCATACCCTCAACTCTAGCGACCGTCTCTTTCAGGAAATACCTTTTAAGCCAAAACACTGTGTTTGCAAATGAAGGATATCCCTCTAGCTACGAGAACAATAGAATTTCGATTTCTTTCACCTCTCACATTTTAGTAAATTTTAGGGGGAAAATAATTTTTCGATGAAAAATGATGCCAAAAATTCGCCATTTTCACGTGGAATCAGACCCATCACCCAGAATTTAGCCACCGATATGGTCGGAAAGAGAAAAACCTTATGTATTATTAAGAAAAGTATAAAGAAATTGAATCCTATCACTGAGATTATCACAATAGCCCGTCGCGCGAGGCATAGCGACAACACCCCCAGAACGCATACAAGGTATATCAGGTCAAACCGAAGCACCGCGCTGAAGGTGAAGGACACACGGAAGTACGGTGGCCCGTAAGTACAGACATACGTGTCTACGCGAATACCTTCACGTCACTGCGCGAGTACCTTCCATGTCTACGCGAATACCTTCCACGTCTGCACGAATACCTTCCACGTCTGCGCGAGTACCTTCCATGTCTACGCGAATACCTTCCACGTCTGCGCGAATACCTTCCACGTCTGCGCGAATACCTTCCACGTCTGCGCGAGTACCTTCCACGTCTGCGCGAATACATTCCACGTCTGCGCGAATACTGTCCACGTCTGCACAGAAAAAACTTCCTCTGCACGAATACCTTCCACGTCTGCGCGAGAACCTTCCTCGTCTGCGCGAATACCTTCCTCGTCTGCGCGAATACCTTCCTCGTCTGCACAGGAAAGGGTATCCGGAAAAGATGGGATAGGCTATGGCTAGGGCTACCTTGATGGCCTTGTGATTTCTATTGCATGGTTGTCAATAACCTTGCGATGTTAGATGGAAGATGAGAATTGACCGGCTCACAGATTTTGTAGGACATAGGACGTGGGGCCATGCCATGTTTAATCACAATGAAAGTTCATCTTGTGTTTGTAGTTACATGTTTAAAGTTAAAACTTTTGGTCCAACACACAAAAAAAGTTCTGTCACCTAGAGCTGTCGACCAGTCACTCTGGTCTTCCTCAGTAGACCTAGCCAGTGAAGCTTGTCACGTGGCTTCTTTGAAGTGTGACGTCAACACTGGGTCAAAGGTAGACGATGTCGGCCCCCGTCGCGGTCAGTCTCCTGAGGAAGACCAGAATGACTGGTCGAAAGCTCTAGGTGAGAGAACTTACTTTTTTGTGTTGGGCCAATAGTTTTAACTTTAAACATGTCTAATCTAGCCTGGGTGCCATACGAATTTGATTTTTTCGGGGTAGCCGTTACAAATTCGGATGGCACCCAGGCTATGTCTAATCATGTTGGTTTTTCAATAGGTGTGTGAACAGTCTGGCCCTGAAGCCGATGTCGTATGAAGGGGGAGCCGCTAAGAGAGAAAACGTCGAGAGTAACGTCGACACTGCAAGTTATGAACACCCCCTCATGTCCATAGAACCGCACAACGAGATGTCCTACGCACGCTACTACCCGGAAAAGGTGTGTGTGTGTGTGTGCGCGCGCGCACGCGCGTGCGTAAATGTGTGTGTGTGTGTGTGTGTGTGTGTGCGCGAGTGGATGTGTGTGTGTGCGCGCGCGCGCGTGTGAATGTGTGTGTGTGTGTGCGCGCGCGCATGTGAATGTGTGTGTGAATGTGTGTGAACGTGTGTGTGAATGTGAGTGTGTATGAGTGTGTGTGAATGTGTGAGAGAGTTTCTAAGTGTACGTGCGCGTGTGTGTATGTGTGAATGTGAGTGTGTGTGAATGTGCATGTGTGTGTATGTGTGTATGTGTGAATGTGTGTGTGAATGTAAGTGTGCTTGAGCGTGTGTGTGAATGTGTGTGTGTGCGTGTGTTGTGTGTGTGTGAGCGTGCACGTGTGTGTATGTGTGTGTGTGTGTGTGTGTGTGTGTGTGTGTATGCATGTGTGTGTATATGTGTATGTGTAAATATGTATGTGTGTGTGTGTGTATGCATGTGTGTGTATATGTGTAAATATGTATATGTGTGTGTGTGTGTGTGTGTGTGCATGTGCGTGTGTGACCTTGAGGTGATCGATTGATTGATTGATCGATCGATTGATTGATTGATTGATTGATTGATCGATTGTTCCGAAGATCATCTTCTACTGCCAGCAGCCCGCGGATCCGGGGCAGGGCGGGGAGACTGTGATGGTGGACGTCCGCGAAATCTTACGCAACCTGGACTCGGCTGTCGTCGACAAGTTTCGGAAACTCGGAATCCGGTACCACAGATACATGCCGGAACGGGGAGATTTCTTTCACGGGTACAACTCCTGGAAAGAGGTGAGTTTTGTCAACCCCAAAGTCTACTCAATAATGTCTATTGAATAGCGAAGAAGTGGGGTCGCGTGGCGTGGCGGCAGAGTGCTCGACTCGGAATCAAGAGGCCCCGGGTTCGAGTCCTGACATGCCACCGATCTTGTTCCCTTGGAAAAGGCACTTAACACGCCTTTTCTCACTTCGCTTAGGTGAAAATGAGTATTGTATTGTCCCGTGTTGGTGGCGACATTAATATAAGTTGAAAAAAAACTTAAGCGTGCCGTCACCACGTCTTGTGATTAGATGTTGGAATATAAAAAAAAATAATAGGGAAGAACTTCGCCTGTGTTCTCTTATCGAATTTCCGGTGAGACCGGAAAGTTAGAAGTTAGTTATATCGTTGTATTTTTTATCATACATGTTGTTTGTACCTGGAATTAGCCCTGGGGCATGTATTTGCAATAAACTTTCTACAATTGCCTGTTGGTTATAATAATTACGACTTTTAAAGTTTAATTTAATTTTCAAACTTTGCCACCGAAAGATCTGCTTGAAGACTCTAACCGCCTCCCACAATATCACAGACCTTCCGCACGGAGAGCAGGGATGACGTAGAGAAGTACATGACGTCACAAGAGATGACGTGGCAGTGGGGAGAGGACGGGTCCATCTCCTGGTGGTACAACCTTCCCGCCATGAAGCTTTACAAAGGTCAATGGATTATACATTGTTATGTACTTTTCAAGGTCATTATGTGATGTATTCGTTTAAGAAACCTGGTAGGTGCAAGGCCAAAAGATAACACTTGTAGGCACTAAAATAAGTGTTGCCGCTTCAATATGCTTGCATTTGTATATGACTTAATTAACTTCATCCATTTATTACATCATCCTTTTAATTCTGGAACCCAAACATACAAACCCCGTAAACCAGCGCCACCCAAAAGAGTACTTCCGTCCAGGAAGTAAAAAAACAACGGCAACAACAACAAACTGTCGCTACCTATTGTTTCTGTTGTAGCAGAATGGTTGTGGATTTGCTAACTCAACTCTGGAGCCCAAACATACACGATATACAAGTGCCGCCCAAAACAATGCTTCCATCACAAAAGAATTACTATCGTCTGAAATTAATTTTTGGCGACGTCTCAGGGAGGAGCCTAATGATACAGTATTGTGTGCAGTTTGCAAGAATTCTAGAAATGGCATTTTGTCCACAAGAATGGAATGTCCACAGGCATGTCTCTGACCCACATTTATGCCCACATTCCTGGAAACTCTTGGGAAGACCTCTCTTCCTGGATGACCCTTCTTTCTGTGACCCCGGGGCTCGTTCACTGTACACTCAGGGGAGGAGTGCACTGTATCTGTCTAGACTTAAACAGGTATCAAGTCTTCCTCAAAGTCATAAAATGATGGCAGTGCCATGCAAACAATAACCCTAACAGCAACCACCGTCGCCATGGCAATGTATGTTTTCATTGCCAGTCTTGTTACTTTTGTAGGAGAGTGGTTGTGGTTTTGCCAGCCCACCTTAGGCAATGCCGACTTCATCACAACCCATCCTGACTACGACAGCACCAGACCTATCCCTCCTCACCTGTGCCCATTCAACAGCCAATATGGCGACGGCTCGGACATCGAACCGGAAGTACTTCAACACATACGGGATGTGACGTGGCAGGTGGGGTCAGATTTACTCTACGGGAGAATGACCTTGGAATCAAACAGGATTCCAAGGAATGACCTTGGCTATGTCTTAAATTCATTGAGCTCAAATGATGTGAAATAATGACCAAATCTGTGACTTTGTTGAATGTTTTGATCCGTCTGATTCTACAATACCCACTTTTTTTAATGGACTTGACTTTATTCTTTACATGTGAATGGTGCGTCACAAACCGTCATAACAAACGTTCTATATGGGGCTCTTCACTCCAGAAGTGGGTATTATTTTCTGATAAATAACATTTTTGAAGATTCAAATGCACCCGACTTTTGGCTAAATTACCCCAGCTGTCCTTTCGACAATAATCCTTTCCTAAATATCCATGTACACCCATTACAGACCCGCTTCTAATATGTATATAGGGTCGTACTACACGCATACGTAACCAGTATGGTCAACTTCGGGAACGATCACAAGAATCGGAAGGTTTACAAAACGTTGAAAAACCTACCGTCTTGGGATACAGAGATTTCGCCACTTTTTTATTGACCCTCCCCATCAACACACAGTGCGCATTGAACTCTGGGATTGCCGAAAGGGTCTTTCCGGGGTTTTTATAGATTCGATCGCTATAATGTTCGCCCTACATTCAGGCTTCAACTTATGGTACATATGACACAACAAAGTGGATTCCAGCATACAAATTTCTTCTCTGGTGAATCATAATACCCGCTTCTGCAGTAGAGAGCTCCTTTAAAGGCACCCAGTGCAGTTTCTAGGGCTTGGAACCTCAATTTTTCGAAGCCAATATTCTAGTCATTTATCTACATACTGAGATGAAACCACATTATCCCAATGTATATTGTCCCTCATAGAGTAAAAATTAAAAGAATTCTGACTGAAAATGGTTACTAGAAGGGCCCTTGGATGATTTTTAGGGCACCACCCAAAAAAGGACTCTTGGGGCTTCTTTCTGCAGTTTTAAAAGCCCAAAGTATTTAAATACTGACTCAAATGTGCTAATGTGAAGCAGTATGTGTCAATGTCACAAAAATTGCCATATTCAGAATATTTTCAGCTTTGCTGCCCTGAAATCGCATTGGATGCCTTTAATATCCGTATGTTAATTTCAGGCCGCAGTCGGGTTCCAGATGAAGAGACGAGACGTGTTGGTTCTGAACAACATGTACATCCAACATGGCCGCCTGGGTTACACGGGCGACAGGAAACTACTCGTGTATCTGGCTGAGTCAAGTGTCTGAACTTGGACATGATCTGACATCAAGTGTCAGAGTCATCTTTTTGCAACTATATTCACCAATTTCACACTTCCCATAATGCCAAGTAACGGTCACGGATATGCAGAGATATGACGTAAGACCCCCCCCCCTTCCTCGATGTAATATTTCCAACAAATTCTATCGACAAACTGGTCAACTATTGTTTTGAATTATTTATCTAGTATAAAGCACATGCCATAATTGCATTTTTGTTGGAATTAGAGAAAATGACGTACCTTCTATCGTTCCACCTTCTACCGAAGACTCTCCTACTCGCACGGTCGCATGCATTACCGAGTAGGAGAGTCTTCGAAGGTACGTCATTTTCTCTAATTCCAACAAAAATGCAATTATGGCATGTGCTTTATACTAGATAAATAATTCAAAACAATAGTTGACCAGTCTGTCGATAGAATTTGTTGGAAATCTCGACCGTTACTAGGCATTATGGGAAGTGTGAAATTGGTGAATAGTGCATGAGGAAAGAGACTCTTTGGAGTTGGGACCTGTACGTTTGGGACCGCATTGTATGCGTAACGTAGTTACATTTCCCTGTAATCATGCAGATGTGTAGATAATGTAAATCATAATTATTGTACAATTGGGAACGCATTGGGTACCCTGTACCTCAGGGTACAGTCCTGGGTCCGATTCTCTTTTTAGCATACATCAATGATCTTCCTAAATACGCTGCACATGCTAAAGTCAGGCTCTTCGCCGACGATTGCATCTTGCAAATGAGTATCAAGGAAGAAGACGACTGTAAAAGACTGCAGCATGACATCGATAGTATTTGTAGTTGGGAGAAGGAGTGGTTGATGGCCTTCAACCCATCTAAATGTGAAGTGATGACCGTCCCCTCTTCTAGGAACCCAATAACGTTCCCTTATTCCCTCCATGACCACGTTTTAACCAAGGTAAGTACCACCAAATATCTCGGTGTTTCCATCTCCTCAAACTTGACCCGGGGCAGACATGTCGATCTAGTTACAGCGAAAGCAAACAGAACCTTAGGAATGCTGAGACGCTGCCTACGAATCTCAAGCAATGCGGCAAAGGAGAGAGCTTACATGGCTCTTGTAAGACCCTCCTTAGAGTACGGCTGTAGTGTCTGGGATCCCCACACCAAGGACCAGGTGAGTAGGGTGGAGATGGTCCAGCGTAGAGCTGCCCGTTTTGTCTGCAGTGACTACAGACGTACAAGTTCTGTTTCATCTATGTTGCAAAACCTGGGCTGGCAGTCTCTGGAAGTACGCCGGAAGATCGCCCGCCAGGTCATGCTTTATAAGATCATACATAACGCTGTCTCCGTCCCACACTCAACCAGGATTGTCCCGGTGGCTCGATGCTCCCGTCGCATCAATCACACTCAAACATTGCAGGCCATCGCGAGCAGAACCAACTTCTACAGGCTCTCGTTCTTCCCCCGCACCATCAGGGAATGGAATGAACTTGAGCCTGGTGCGGCGGAGGCGGGGTCTCTTGCCCAGTTCAAATCTGAACTGGCGAGGACCCTGCTGCATTGAGCCACCCCATCATGTCTTGTATATATGTAAATATTACTAACGCACTAATGCACTTGTCCCGTCTTTAGCACACACAAAATCAGTTGTCTTATGTTCCCTTCTCATTTATCCTTGTTTTACCTTGTTTTTATGTACTGGATCACAATTGTAACTAATCAATGCGTAACGGCTGCCAATAATCCTACATGGTAGGGCTAGGCAGTAACGGAGATGATGATGATGCATCTGTAGCAGCGACACCTGTGCTGCAGTACAATGTGAACCAGTCAGAATTGTCCCGAGGAAGGTGACAGACGGTTACCGGAACATTGGCTGAATAAAAGGCTTGGTTGTGTAGGAAGAGTCTCTTTAATCAGTGTCTTACCAACCTGAAGAAACTATATGGTGCATGATTTTAAAAAGGTCAAACATCAGAACTACTCTACACAAGAAAACTGGGTAGATTTTACAAATTATGCCTTGCCTGATTACACAAATCAAGGAAGTTGGCTGGATGGCTGGACAAAACCACCCTACTTCAATCTAATTTTTTTTATAAAGGAACTTAAAGATAAGAATACTATGGCGTCTAGAAATGCGGGAAATTATCACACCAAACAATGTACAAAAAGTGTAGTCAAAAGATGAGAACTACGTTTTCTTTAATGACGTTATTTAATTTCAATAATGGCAAGCGCAAATTATCCTTCGATTATTGATATGAAATACAGTGCTTTTTACGCTTCCCCTAAATAACATTCACATGAATTTCATTATTATTACTACAACATGTTACATAGGAAAACCTGTTAAAACACCCTTACCTAATTCATCTGTAATCTGTAATGAAATGTGGCTGATGTTCTTTCTAATGTAAGTAATTTTTCTTAGTAACATCTATGATACAATACATTTATGAATTATTTTTATAGTGTGTTATTGCAATTGGAAATCGTTACTGCTGGCGCTTATTCAAAGGCTTTGCCAAAAATGCATGGCATTTGAAGAAAGTATAGACTCTAAGATTTTCATTGATGCATAACACATCAGGGTATTTTGGAGTAAAAGAGCCAAAAGTAGCAGAACCTCCTATTCACGAGTTTCCCATCCCCAGAATACATTGCGAAAACAGGGGTCTAAACCTCATTTGCATAGGACAGGAAGGTATCGGAATGATCCTAGTGACGTTAAACAGCTTGCTTTGAGTGTGTTTTGAGGCTCTACGTTGAATTAGAGTGGTCCATCTACGCCCTACGTAGAATTAAAACGGCCTATATTACGCTCTACGAAAAAGGGCATGCGGACCCCCACAGACGTCTTCTGATGACAACGTCATTCTTTCTTCTCCAGGCTGGTGACCAGGGTTCCGTTTACGCTGACGTCCTCAGGGTCCAGACGGTGGAAAATCACCACGATCCTAGGAACATAATTGAAAGTTTATTGCAAATTCATGCCCGGGGGGCTAATTGCAGATTACAAACATAAAAGGAAAATGAAACGTAGTGTAAAATAACTAAAATCTACATGATAAAAGGTAGTTGTCTAGAGCTATAGCTATGTCTAAAACTATGTCTAAGGGGTTTTACTTCTCTTTTTTCAGACCATAGAAGACGTAATGTCCCACCTTTTCTAAAATTAGTGGGTTTTGGGAAGTTAAAAGAAGAATAGTTTTTTCTTGGTCTGTAAGTTTAGTAAAATTGGGATAAATTGTAGAAGTTTGAATAGTTAACTCATTTCGAGCGTTGCTATGAAAGGAACAATTTGAGATAAAGTGTATTTCGTCTTCCACAGCCTTTGCATTACAATATTTACACATTCTTTCACATACAGGTACATAGAAACACCAGAGAGAACTTGATTATTTTTTCATTAAAGCACATAAAAGAAAATACAAGACTGCGATGACGACGCACTCAAGTTCATACACTTATACAAGCGCCACCATCGAACAGATACATAATACTACATGAAAGTTACATACAAGTGTAAGTCTTTGGCCCTGTTCATATGAAGTCAGTGCAAGCGCTTTACATGTGGTTTCCCCCGAAGCCGGTTTCAAGTGGCCCCGTCTGAACGCTCCAAATCACATTGAAAGCGCTTCGATCCCAAACCACTTCTAGAGGTGGTTTCGAATCGGTTTTCCCGCATCGCGATTTGCGTCTGAACTCGATGTGATTTCAATGTGACTTCACCTGGTCATGGATTTCGGGGTGATATTTCTTTATTCATATGCAATATCAAAATTTACGTGGCAGCAGCTTCAAGAGCAGTAATGGTCGAATAATGTGTCAATTCCAGGACGAGCTTCATCGCCTCTGGCGGGACCACGTCGGCATTCGGCCGAGATACGCTGGGAGGGGGGCACCAGCAAGCAGGTCGTTGACCCCCTGACATTGATAACACGCTACCTTGCGTGCTTTCATCAAACAACAATGAATGCAGTTTCGTAGAATCGTGATCGGGCACGGTTTCAAATGCGAGTTACCCGAATCGCGGTTTGGGTGGTTTCATATGAACAAGGCCTTTGATGAGATTGAGATATCATATCCTCACCTGTCGTACTTCACAGGTAGTTTCTCGGACAGGAAGTCGGTAAAAGCCTTGGAGTATTTCTCCTTGTCTTTCTCCTGGTCGAAGTCCTTGATAGCTGAGATCTCGAACTGTATGTACGGATCGAAAGAGCCCCCTCGAAAAATCCTTAGCCCGGCGTCCACATGAACGGCCACCCTCTGTGGGAAGATAAAAAGCAAAATGTGTATTCGCCATTTTGTAGTCTCCACCAGACTCGTTTGCATGCTGAATAGATAGCAGAAATCGGCCTAAAAAGAATGTAGCCGGCCATGGGAGTTCGTCGGCCATAGAGGGTCCAGTTTGCCTGCATAGAACTGGACACTCTATGGCAGGCCAATTCCCCTGGCCAGCTATTAATCCAACTTCTACTGTTCAGCCTGAAAATAGTCTGGTGGAGATCATAATCTATTCAAATCATTACCTCATTTGCCTAATTTATGAGGAAGTGCTAGGCTGTCATTAGGTGGAGAATATGATCAATGGATATGATCCATGCAAATGAGGCTTTTATGTGTAAAATCAAGGATTAAAATTGCATAATTTGTCAGCCGACGGGTTAACATCATTTGGCGAAGGTATGAGATCGTGGAACTCTTGTTTATATTGAATTCGCGTCGTGCAAAACCTACCGGGGAGGCTGGTCGATCTGAACTGGGCGGCAAAGAACGTTTACAGGCCCGACGGGAGCAGGCCCAAAACCACGATAGACTAAACACCAGGCTATATTAGAAGCCTGGACGTTTTACCCATTCTTCCTTGTAGAGAAGCTCGGCGATCATCTTGAATGTCTCTTTCATGAACTCATCGCTGATCTGGTCCGAGGACAGGTTGGTTTTGATGTGAGCCACCGGCATGTCTTTTTCTTGTGCTGCATCATAGATAATAGTAAGGTAATGATGTAAGGCCACACCAAGTAAATTTTATGGATGACGTCTGCGCGCGCATTGATTTTGGCCTGTTCCTAAAAAAAACAAGAAATTTCGCTTCCTGTAACTAAGACCAAAGAGTCACGACAGTGCTGCAAATCGTCAGATTGACGTGAAACCCGTAACGCGAAGAAAGACCATCCTGTCAATAACAGAAAATTTGCAATATTGACAGGACCATCCTGTCAATAACAGAAAATTTTTCACTGTCCACTGTTCCACCTGATTTATTGCTGTTTTGATGATGAATAAAAAACATCTTGCTTGTTACACTGTGTCACTTCATTCAATTTGTGTCCTAACATTTGACGTCTCTTAGTATATTTCTAATCTAGGCATTTTGTTTTTTAGGGCCCTTCCTGTTTTTTTTTCGCATTAGATTTAGGGTCTCCAAAGGACGTCATCCATAAAATTTACTTGGTATGGCCTAATATACATGTAGAAAGACAGACGTCACTCACGTACACTGTACAATTCGTGATGTTATACCATTTCTTGGGCAACGTCAAGATATTCGACACTACAAATGAGCATTTGTGACATTTGTGATTGGATCAAAGCTATCTACGTGTACTAGTACCTACCAGGCTTCAAATGATTGCTGAAAAATAGAAGAAATTGGCCAAATATACTGGATAATGATGTTCGAGAGGATAAGCCAGACTAGGGAGTTACAGTTTTTTTAACCCACTCATGACTTTTCAGTAACCCATCAGATTCTGATAGGCTAATGTACGCTAGGACAAGCAGCCTTCATTTAACTGGGACGGGGACAGGTACCGACTTCCAACTACCTTTGACCGGGGGTTAACCTCTCACTTCTGGTGTTAACCCTACCTAGGA